>NW_027365594.1:0-103148 GCF_046119375.1 Phyllobates terribilis | reverse complement strand
TTTAAGGACTCTGCTGCATTATTTAAGGACCCTGCTGCGGTATTTCAGTACTCTGCTGCATTATTTAAGGACTTTGCTGCATTATTTATGGACTTTATTGCATTATTTAAAGACTTTGCTGCATTATTTAAGGAATTTGCTGCATTATTTAAGGACTTGGCTGGATTATTTAAGGACTGTGCTGCATTATTTAAGGACTTTGCTGCATTATTTAAGGACTCTGCTGCATTATTTAAGGACTTTGTTGCATTATTTAAGGACTCTGCTGCATTATTTAAGGACTTTGTTGCATTATTTAAGGACTCTGCTGCATTATTTAAGGACCCTGCTGCGGTATTTCAGTACTCTGCTGAATTATTTAAGGACTTTGCTGCATTATTTAAGGACTCTGCAGCATTATTTAATGACTTTGCTGCATTATTTAAGGACTTTGCTGCGGTATTTAAGGACTTTATTGCATTATTTAAGGACTGTTCTGCATTATTTAAGGACTTTGTTGCATTATTTAAGGACTCTGCTGCATTATTTAAGGACCCTGCTGCGGTATTTCAGTACTCTGCTGCATTATTTAAGGACTCTGCTGCATTATTTATGGACTTTATTGTATTATTTAAAGACTTTGCTGAATTATTTAAGGAATTTGCTGCATTATTTAAGGACTTGGCTGGATTATTTAAGGACTCTGCTGCATTATTTAAGGACTTTGCTGCATTATTTAAGGACTCTGCTGCATTATTTAAGGACTTTGTTGCATTATTTAAGGACTCTGCTGCATTATTTAAGGACCCTGCTGCGGTATTTCAGTACTCTGCTGCATTATTTAAGGACTCTGCTGCATTATTTATGGACTTTATTGTATTATTTAAAGACTTTGCTGAATTATTTAAGGAATTTGCTGCATTATTTAAGGACTTGGCTGGATTATTTAAGGACTCTGCTGCATTATTTAAGGACTTTGCTGCATTATTTAAGGACTCTGCTGCATTATTTAAGGACTTTGTTGCATTATTTAAGGACTCTGCTGCATTATTTAATTACTTTGTTGCATTATTTAAGGACTCTGCTGCATTATTTAAGGACCCTGCTGCGGTATTTCAGTATACTCTGCTGAATTATTTAAGGACTTTGCTGCATTATTTATGGACTTTATTGCATTATTTAAGGACTCTGCTGCATTATTTAAGGAATTTGCTGCATTATTTAGGTACTCTGCTGCATTATTTAAGGACTTTGCTGCGGTATTTAAGGACTTTATTGCATTATTTAAGGACTGTTCTGCATTATTTAAGGACTTTGTTGCATTATTTAAGGACTCTGCTACGGTACTTAAGGACTCTGCTGCATTATTTAAGTACTTTGTTGCATTATTTAAGGACTCTGCTGCATTATTTAAGGACTTTGCTGCATTATTTAAGGACTCTGCTGCATTATTTAAGGACTCTGCTGCATTATTTAAGGACTTTGTTGCATTATTTAAGGACTCTGCTGCATTATTTAAGTACTTTGTTGCATTATTTAAGGACTCTGCTGCATTATTTAAGGACTTTGCTGCATTATTTAAGGACTCTGCTGCATTATTTAAGGACTTTGCTGCATTATTTAAGGACTCTGCTGCATTATTTAAGGACTTTGCTGCATTATTTAAGGACTCTGCTGCATTATTTAAGGACTTTGTTGCATTATTTAAGGACTCTGCTGCATTATTTAAGGACCCTGCTGCGGTATTTCAGTACTCTGCTGCATTATTTAAGGACTTTGCTGCATTATTTATGGACTTTATTGCATTATTTAAAGACTTTGCTGCATTATTTAAGGAATTTGCTGCATTATTTAAGGACTTGGCTGGATTATTTAAGGACTGTGCTGCATTATTTAAGGACTTTGCTGCATTATTTAAGGACTCTGCTGCATTATTTAAGGACTTTGTTGCATTATTTAAGGACTCTGCTGCATTATTTAAGGACTTTGTTGCATTATTTAAGGACTCTGCTGCATTATTTAAGGACCCTGCTGCGGTATTTCAGTACTCTGCTGAATTATTTAAGGACTTTGCTGCATTATTTAAGGACTCTGCAGCATTATTTAATGACTTTGCTGCATTATTTAAGGACTTTGCTGCGGTATTTAAGGACTTTATTGCATTATTTAAGGACTGTTCTGCATTATTTAAGGACTTTGTTGCATTATTTAAGGACTCTGCTACAGTACTTAAGGACTCTGCTGCATTATTTAAGTACTTTGTTGCATTATTTAAGGACTCTGCTGCATTATTTAAGGACTTTGCTGCATTATTTAAGGACTCTGCTGCATTATTTAAGGACTTTGCTGCATTATTTAAGGACTCTGCTGCATTATTTAAGGACTTTGCTGCATTATTTAAGGACTCTGATATGGTACTTAAGAACTCTGCTGCATTATTTAAGTACTTTGTTGCATTATTTAAGGACTCTGCTGCATTATTTAAGGACTTTGTTGCATTATTTAAGGACTCTTCTGCATTACTTAAGGACTTTGTTGCATTATTTAAGGACTTTGCTGCATTATTTAAGGACTTTGCTGCATTATTTAAGGACTCTGCTGCATTATTTAAGGAACTTGCTTCATTATTTAAGGACTCTGCTGCATTATTTAAGGAATTTGCTGCATTATTTAAGGACTCTGCTGCATTATTTAATGACTTTGCTGCATTATTTAATGACTCTGCAGCATTATTTAATGACTTTGCTGCATTATTTAAGGACTCTGCTGCATTATTTAAGGACTTTGCTGCATTATTTAAGGACTCTGATACGGTACTTAAGAACTCTGCTGCATTATTTAAGTACTTTGTTGCATTATTTAAGGACTCTGCTGCATTATTTAAGGACTTTGTTGCATTATTTAAGGACTCTTCTGCATTATTTAAGGACTTTGTTGCATTATTTAAGGACTTTGCTGCATTATTTAAGGACTTTGCTGCATTATTTAAGGACTCTGCTGCATTATTTAAAGACTTGGCTGGATTATTTAAGGACTCTGCTGCATTATTTAAGGAATTTGCTTCATTATTTAAGGACTCTGCTGCATTATTTAAGGACTTTGTTGCGTTATTTAAGGACTCTGCTGCATTATTTAAGGACTTTGTTGCATTATTTAAGGACTCTGCTGCATTATATAAGGACTTTGCTGCATTATTTAAGGACCCTGCTACGGTATTTCAGTAATCTACTGCATTATTTAAGGACTTTGTTGCATTATTTAAGGACTCTGCTGCATTATTTAAGGACCCTGCTGCGGTATTTCAGTACTCTGCTGCATTATTTAAGGACTCTGCTGCATTATTTATGGACTTTATTGTATTATTTAAAGACTTTGCTGAATTATTTAAGGAATTTGCTGCATTATTTAAGGACTTGGCTGGATTATTTAAGGACTCTGCTGCATTATTTAAGGACTTTGCTGCATTATTTAAGGACTCTGCTGCATTATTTAAGGACTTTGTTGCATTATTTAAGGACTCTGCTGCATTATTTAATTACTTTGTTGCATTATTTAAGGACTCTGCTGCATTATTTAAGGACCCTGCTGCGGTATTTCAGTATACTCTGCTGAATTATTTAAGGACTTTGCTGCATTATTTATGGACTTTATTGCATTATTTAAGGACTCTGCTGCATTATTTAAGGAATTTGCTGCATTATTTAGGTACTCTGCTGCATTATTTAAAGACTTTGCTGCGGTATTTAAGGACTTTATTGCATTATTTAAGGACTGTTCTGCATTATTTAAGGACTTTGTTGCATTATTTAAGGACTCTGCTACGGTACTTAAGGACTCTGCTGCATTATTTAAGTACTTTGTTGCATTATTTAAGGACTCTGCTGCATTATTTAAGGACTTTGCTGCATTATTTAAGGACTCTGCTGCATTATTTAAGGACTCTGCTGCATTATTTAAGGACTTTGTTGCATTATTTAAGGACTCTGCTGCATTATTTAAGTACTTTGTTGCATTATTTAAGGACTCTGCTGCATTATTTAAGGACTTTGCTGCATTATTTAAGGACTCTGCTGCATTATTTAAGGACTTTGCTGCATTATTTAAGGACTCTGCTGCATTATTTAAGGACTTTGCTGCATTATTTAAGGACTCTGCTGCATTATTTAAGGACTTTGTTGCATTATTTAAGGACTCTGCTGCATTATTTAAGGACCCTGCTGCGGTATTTCAGTACTCTGCTGCATTATTTAAGGACTTTGCTGCATTATTTATGGACTTTATTGCATTATTTAAAGACTTTGCTGCATTATTTAAGGAATTTGCTGCATTATTTAAGGACTTGGCTGGATTATTTAAGGACTGTGCTGCATTATTTAAGGACTTTGCTGCATTATTTAAGGACTCTGCTGCATTATTTAAGGACTTTGTTGCATTATTTAAGGACTCTGCTGCATTATTTAAGGACTTTGTTGCATTATTTAAGGACTCTGCTGCATTATTTAAGGACCCTGCTGCGGTATTTCAGTACTCTGCTGAATTATTTAAGGACTTTGCTGCATTATTTAAGGACTCTGCAGCATTATTTAATGACTTTGCTGCATTATTTAAGGACTTTGCTGCGGTATTTAAGGACTTTATTGCATTATTTAAGGACTGTTCTGCATTATTTAAGGACTTTGTTGCATTATTTAAGGACTCTGCTACAGTACTTAAGGACTCTGCTGCATTATTTAAGTACTTTGTTGCATTATTTAAGGACTCTGCTGCATTATTTAAGGACTTTGCTGCATTATTTAAGGACTCTGCTGCATTATTTAAGGACTTTGCTGCATTATTTAAGGACTCTGCTGCATTATTTAAGGACTTTGCTGCATTATTTAAGGACTCTGATATGGTACTTAAGAACTCTGCTGCATTATTTAAGTACTTTGTTGCATTATTTAAGGACTCTGCTGCATTATTTAAGGACTTTGTTGCATTATTTAAGGACTCTTCTGCATTACTTAAGGACTTTGTTGCATTATTTAAGGACTTTGCTGCATTATTTAAGGACTTTGCTGCATTATTTAAGGACTCTGCTGCATTATTTATGGACTTTATTGTATTATTTAAAGACTTTGCTGAATTATTTAAGGAATTTGCTGCATTATTTAAGGACTTGGCTGGATTATTTAAGGACTCTGCTGCATTATTTAAGGACTTTGCTGCATTATTTAAGGACTCTGCTGCATTATTTAAGGACTTTGTTGCATTATTTAAGGACTCTGCTGCATTATTTAATTACTTTGTTGCATTATTTAAGGACTCTGCTGCATTATTTAAGGACCCTGCTGCGGTATTTCAGTATACTCTGCTGAATTATTTAAGGACTTTGCTGCATTATTTATGGACTTTATTGCATTATTTAAGGACTCTGCTGCATTATTTAAGGAATTTGCTGCATTATTTAGGTACTCTGCTGCATTATTTAAGGACTTTGCTGCGGTATTTAAGGACTTTATTGCATTATTTAAGGACTGTTCTGCATTATTTAAGGACTTTGTTGCATTATTTAAGGACTCTGCTACGGTACTTAAGGACTCTGCTGCATTATTTAAGTACTTTGTTGCATTATTTAAGGACTCTGCTGCATTATTTAAGGACTTTGCTGCATTATTTAAGGACTCTGCTGCATTATTTAAGGACTCTGCTGCATTATTTAAGGACTTTGTTGCATTATTTAAGGACTCTGCTGCATTATTTAAGTACTTTGTTGCATTATTTAAGGACTCTGCTGCATTATTTAAGGACTTTGCTGCATTATTTAAGGACTCTGCTGCATTATTTAAGGACTTTGCTGCATTATTTAAGGACTCTGCTGCATTATTTAAGGACTTTGCTGCATTATTTAAGGACTCTGCTGCATTATTTAAGGACTTTGTTGCATTATTTAAGGACTCTGCTGCATTATTTAAGGACCCTGCTGCGGTATTTCAGTACTCTGCTGCATTATTTAAGGACTTTGCTGCATTATTTATGGACTTTATTGCATTATTTAAAGACTTTGCTGCATTATTTAAGGAATTTGCTGCATTATTTAAGGACTTGGCTGGATTATTTAAGGACTGTGCTGCATTATTTAAGGACTTTGCTGCATTATTTAAGGACTCTGCTGCATTATTTAACGACTTTGTTGCATTATTTAAGGACTCTGCTGCATTATTTAAGGACTTTGTTGCATTATTTAAGGACTCTGCTGCATTATTTAAGGACCCTGCTGCGGTATTTCAGTACTCTGCTGAATTATTTAAGGACTTTGCTGCATTATTTAAGGACTCTGCAGCATTATTTAATGACTTTGCTGCATTATTTAAGGACTTTGCTGCGGTATTTAAGGACTTTATTGCATTATTTAAGGACTGTTCTGCATTATTTAAGGACTTTGTTGCATTATTTAAGGACTCTGCTACAGTACTTAAGGACTCTGCTGCATTATTTAAGTACTTTGTTGCATTATTTAAGGACTCTGCTGCATTATTTAAGGACTTTGCTGCATTATTTAAGGACTCTGCTGCATTATTTAAGGACTTTGCTGCATTATTTAAGGACTCTGCTGCATTATTTAAGGACTTTGCTGCATTATTTAAGGACTCTGATATGGTACTTAAGAACTCTGCTGCATTATTTAAGTACTTTGTTGCATTATTTAAGGACTCTGCTGCATTATTTAAGGACTTTGTTGCATTATTTAAGGACTCTTCTGCATTACTTAAGGACTTTGTTGCATTATTTAAGGACTTTGCTGCATTATTTAAGGACTTTGCTGCATTATTTAAGGACTCTGCTGCATTATTTAAGGAACTTGCTTCATTATTTAAGGACTCTGCTGCATTATTTAATGACTTTGCTGCATTATTTAAGGACTCTGCTGCATTATTTAAGGACTTTGCTGCATTATTTAAGGACTCTGCTGCATTATTTAAGGAATTTGCTGCATTATTTAAGGACTCTGCTGCATTATTTAATGACTTTGCTGCATTATTTAAGGACTCTGCTGCATTATTTAAGGACTTTGCTGCGGTATTTAATGACTCTGCAGCATTATTTAATGACTTTGCTGCATTATTTAAGGACTATGCTGCATTATTTAAGGACTTTGCTGCATTATTTAAGGACTCTGATACGGTACTTAAGAACTCTGCTGCATTATTTAAGTACTTTGTTGCATTATTTAAGGACTCTGCTGCATTATTTAAGGACTTTGTTGCATTATTTAAGGACTCTTCTGCATTATTTAAGGACTTTGTTGCATTATTTAAGGACTTTGCTGCATTATTTAATGACTTTGCTGCATTATTTAAGGACTCTGCTGCATTATTTAAAGACTTGGCTGGATTATTTAAGGACTCTGCTGCATTATTTAAGGAATTTGCTTCATTATTTAAGGACTCTGCTGCATTATTTAAGGACTTTGTTGCGTTATTTAAGGACTCTGCTGCATTATTTAAGGACTTTGTTGCATTATTTAAGGACTCTGCTGCATTATATAAGGACTTTGCTGCATTATTTAAGGACTTTATTGCATTATTTAAGGACTGTTCTGCATTATTTAAGGACTTTGTTGCATTATTTAAGGACTCTGCTGCATTATTTAAGGAATTTGCTGCATTATTTAAGGACTCTGCTGCATTATTTAATGACTTGCTGCATTATTTAAGGACTCTGCTACGGTACTTAAGGACTCTGCTGCATTATTTAAGTACTTTGTTGCATTATTTAAGGACTCTGCTGCATTATTTAAGGACTTTGCTGCATTATTTAAGGACTGTTCTGCATTATTTAAGGACTTTGCTGCATTATTTAAGGACTTTCTTGCATTATTTAAGGACTCTGCTGCATTATTTAAGGACTTTGTTGCATTATTTAAGGACTCTGCTGCATTATTTAAGGACTTTGTTGCATTATTTAAGGACTCTGCTGCATTATTTAAGGACCCTGCTACGGTATTTCAGTAATCTACTGCATTATTTAAGGACTTTGTTGCATTATTTAAGGACTCTGCTGCATTATTTAAGGACCCTGCTGCGGTATTTCAGTACTCTGCTGCATTATTTAAGGACTCTGCTGCATTATTTATGGACTTTATTGTATTATTTAAAGACTTTGCTGAATTATTTAAGGAATTTGCTGCATTATTTAAGGACTTGGCTGGATTATTTAAGGACTCTGCTGCATTATTTAAGGACTTTGCTGCATTATTTAAGGACTCTGCTGCATTATTTAAGGACTTTGTTGCATTATTTAAGGACTCTGCTGCATTATTTAATTACTTTGTTGCATTATTTAAGGACTCTGCTGCATTATTTAAGGACCCTGCTGCGGTATTTCAGTATACTCTGCTGAATTATTTAAGGACTTTGCTGCATTATTTATGGACTTTATTGCATTATTTAAGGACTCTGCTGCATTATTTAAGGAATTTGCTGCATTATTTAGGTACTCTGCTGCATTATTTAAGGACTTTGCTGCGGTATTTAAGGACTTTATTGCATTATTTAAGGACTGTTCTGCATTATTTAAGGACTTTGTTGCATTATTTAAGGACTCTGCTACGGTACTTAAGGACTCTGCTGCATTATTTAAGTACTTTGTTGCATTATTTAAGGACTCTGCTGCATTATTTAAGGACTTTGCTGCATTATTTAAGGACTCTGCTGCATTATTTAAGGACTCTGCTGCATTATTTAAGGACTTTGTTGCATTATTTAAGGACTCTGCTGCATTATTTAAGTACTTTGTTGCATTATTTAAGGACTCTGCTGCATTATTTAAGGACTTTGCTGCATTATTTAAGGACTCTGCTGCATTATTTAAGGACTTTGCTGCATTATTTAAGGACTCTGCTGCATTATTTAAGGACTTTGCTGCATTATTTAAGGACTCTGCTGCATTATTTAAGGACTTTGTTGCATTATTTAAGGACTCTGCTGCATTATTTAAGGACCCTGCTGCGGTATTTCAGTACTCTGCTGCATTATTTAAGGACTTTGCTGCATTATTTATGGACTTTATTGCATTATTTAAAGACTTTGCTGCATTATTTAAGGAATTTGCTGCATTATTTAAGGACTTGGCTGGATAATTTAAGGACTGTGCTGCATTATTTAAGGACTTTGCTGCATTATTTAAGGACTCTGCTGCATTATTTAAGGACTTTGTTGCATTATTTAAGGACTCTGCTGCATTATTTAAGGACTTTGTTGCATTATTTAAGGACTCTGCTGCATTATTTAAGGACCCTGCTGCGGTATTTCAGTACTCTGCTGAATTATTTAAGGACTTTGCTGCATTATTTAAGGACTCTGCAGCATTATTTAATGACTTTGCTGCATTATTTAAGGACTTTGCTGCGGTATTTAAGGACTTTATTGCATTATTTAAGGACTGTTCTGCATTATTTAAGGACTTTGTTGCATTATTTAAGGACTCTGCTACAGTACTTAAGGACTCTGCTGCATTATTTAAGTACTTTGTTGCATTATTTAAGGACTCTGCTGCATTATTTAAGGACTTTGCTGCATTATTTAAGGACTCTGCTGCATTATTTAAGGACTTTGCTGCATTATTTAAGGACTCTGCTGCATTATTTAAGGACTTTGCTGCATTATTTAAGGACTCTGATATGGTACTTAAGAACTCTGCTGCATTATTTAAGTACTTTGTTGCATTATTTAAGGACTCTGCTGCATTATTTAAGGACTTTGTTGCATTATTTAAGGACTCTTCTGCATTACTTAAGGACTTTGTTGCATTATTTAAGGACTTTGCTGCATTATTTAAGGACTTTGCTGCATTATTTAAGGACTCTGCTGCATTATTTATGGACTTTATTGTATTATTTAAAGACTTTGCTGAATTATTTAAGGAATTTGCTGCATTATTTAAGGACTTGGCTGGATTATTTAAGGACTCTGCTGCATTATTTAAGGACTTTGCTGCATTATTTAAGGACTCTGCTGCATTATTTAAGGACTTTGTTGCATTATTTAAGGACTCTGCTGCATTATTTAATTACTTTGTTGCATTATTTAAGGACTCTGCTGCATTATTTAAGGACCCTGCTGCGGTATTTCAGTATACTCTGCTGAATTATTTAAGGACTTTGCTGCATTATTTATGGACTTTATTGCATTATTTAAGGACTCTGCTGCATTATTTAAGGAATTTGCTGCATTATTTAGGTACTCTGCTGCATTATTTAAGGACTTTGCTGCGGTATTTAAGGACTTTATTGCATTATTTAAGGACTGTTCTGCATTATTTAAGGACTTTGTTGCATTATTTAAGGACTCTGCTACGGTACTTAAGGACTCTGCTGCATTATTTAAGTACTTTGTTGCATTATTTAAGGACTCTGCTGCATTATTTAAGGACTTTGCTGCATTATTTAAGGACTCTGCTGCATTATTTAAGGACTCTGCTGCATTATTTAAGGACTTTGTTGCATTATTTAAGGACTCTGCTGCATTATTTAAGTACTTTGTTGCATTATTTAAGGACTCTGCTGCATTATTTAAGGACTTTGCTGCATTATTTAAGGACTCTGCTGCATTATTTAAGGACTTTGCTGCATTATTTAAGGACTCTGCTGCATTATTTAAGGACTTTGCTGCATTATTTAAGGACTCTGCTGCATTATTTAAGGACTTTGTTGCATTATTTAAGGACTCTGCTGCATTATTTAAGGACCCTGCTGCGGTATTTCAGTACTCTGCTGCATTATTTAAGGACTTTGCTGCATTATTTATGGACTTTATTGCATTATTTAAAGACTTTGCTGCATTATTTAAGGAATTTGCTGCATTATTTAAGGACTTGGCTGGATTATTTAAGGACTGTGCTGCATTATTTAAGGACTTTGCTGCATTATTTAAGGACTCTGCTGCATTATTTAACGACTTTGTTGCATTATTTAAGGACTCTGCTGCATTATTTAAGGACTTTGTTGCATTATTTAAGGACTCTGCTGCATTATTTAAGGACCCTGCTGCGGTATTTCAGTACTCTGCTGAATTATTTAAGGACTTTGCTGCATTATTTAAGGACTCTGCAGCATTATTTAATGACTTTGCTGCATTATTTAAGGACTTTGCTGCGGTATTTAAGGACTTTATTGCATTATTTAAGGACTGTTCTGCATTATTTAAGGACTTTGTTGCATTATTTAAGGACTCTGCTACAGTACTTAAGGACTCTGCTGCATTATTTAAGTACTTTGTTGCATTATTTAAGGACTCTGCTGCATTATTTAAGGACTTTGCTGCATTATTTAAGGACTCTGCTGCATTATTTAAGGACTTTGCTGCATTATTTAAGGACTCTGCTGCATTATTTAAGGACTTTGCTGCATTATTTAAGGACTCTGATATGGTACTTAAGAACTCTGCTGCATTATTTAAGTACTTTGTTGCATTATTTAAGGACTCTGCTGCATTATTTAAGGACTTTGTTGCATTATTTAAGGACTCTTCTGCATTACTTAAGGACTTTGTTGCATTATTTAAGGACTTTGCTGCATTATTTAAGGACTTTGCTGCATTATTTAAGGACTCTGCTGCATTATTTAAGGAACTTGCTTCATTATTTAAGGACTCTGCTGCATTATTTAATGACTTTGCTGCATTATTTAAGGACTCTGCTGCATTATTTAAGGACTTTGCTGCATTATTTAAGGACTCTGCTGCATTATTTAAGGAATTTGCTGCATTATTTAAGGACTCTGCTGCATTATTTAATGACTTTGCTGCATTATTTAAGGACTCTGCTGCATTATTTAAGGACTTTGCTGCGGTATTTAATGACTCTGCAGCATTATTTAATGACTTTGCTGCATTATTTAAGGACTATGCTGCATTATTTAAGGACTTTGCTGCATTATTTAAGGACTCTGATACGGTACTTAAGAACTCTGCTGCATTATTTAAGTACTTTGTTGCATTATTTAAGGACTCTGCTGCATTATTTAAGGACTTTGTTGCATTATTTAAGGACTCTTCTGCATTATTTAAGGACTTTGTTGCATTATTTAAGGACTTTGCTGCATTATTTAATGACTTTGCTGCATTATTTAAGGACTCTGCTGCATTATTTAAAGACTTGGCTGGATTATTTAAGGACTCTGCTGCATTATTTAAGGAATTTGCTTCATTATTTAAGGACTCTGCTGCATTATTTAAGGACTTTGTTGCGTTATTTAAGGACTCTGCTGCATTATTTAAGGACTTTGTTGCATTATTTAAGGACTCTGCTGCATTATATAAGGACTTTGCTGCATTATTTAAGGACTTTATTGCATTATTTAAGGACTGTTCTGCATTATTTAAGGACTTTGTTGCATTATTTAAGGACTCTGCTGCATTATTTAAGGAATTTGCTGCATTATTTAAGGACTCTGCTGCATTATTTAATGACTTGCTGCATTATTTAAGGACTCTGCTACGGTACTTAAGGACTCTGCTGCATTATTTAAGTACTTTGTTGCATTATTTAAGGACTCTGCTGCATTATTTAAGGACTTTGCTGCATTATTTAAGGACTGTTCTGCATTATTTAAGGACTTTGCTGCATTATTTAAGGACTTTCTTGCATTATTTAAGGACTCTGCTGCATTATTTAAGGACTTTGTTGCATTATTTAAGGACTCTGCTGCATTATTTAAGGACTTTGTTGCATTATTTAAGGACTCTGCTGCATTATTTAAGGACCCTGCTACGGTATTTCAGTAATCTACTGCATTATTTAAGGACTTTGTTGCATTATTTAAGGACTCTGCTGCATTATTTAAGGACCCTGCTGCGGTATTTCAGTACTCTGCTGCATTATTTAAGGACTCTGCTGCATTATTTATGGACTTTATTGTATTATTTAAAGACTTTGCTGAATTATTTAAGGAATTTGCTGCATTATTTAAGGACTTGGCTGGATTATTTAAGGACTCTGCTGCATTATTTAAGGACTTTGCTGCATTATTTAAGGACTCTGCTGCATTATTTAAGGACTTTGTTGCATTATTTAAGGACTCTGCTGCATTATTTAATTACTTTGTTGTATTATTTAAGGACTCTGCTGCATTATTTAAGGACCCTGCTGCGGTATTTCAGTATACTCTGCTGAATTATTTAAGGACTTTGCTGCATTATTTATGGACTTTATTGCATTATTTAAGGACTCTGCTGCATTATTTAAGGAATTTGCTGCATTATTTAGGTACTCTGCTGCATTATTTAAGGACTTTGCTGCGGTATTTAAGGACTTTATTGCATTATTTAAGGACTGTTCTGCATTATTTAAGGACTTTGTTGCATTATTTAAGGACTCTGCTACGGTACTTAAGGACTCTGCTGCATTATTTAAGTACTTTGTTGCATTATTTAAGGACTCTGCTGCATTATTTAAGGACTTTGCTGCATTATTTAAGGACTCTGCTGCATTATTTAAGGACTCTGCTGCATTATTTAAGGACTTTGTTGCATTATTTAAGGACTCTGCTGCATTATTTAAGTACTTTGTTGCATTATTTAAGGACTCTGCTGCATTATTTAAGGACTTTGCTGCATTATTTAAGGACTCTGCTGCATTATTTAAGGACTTTGCTGCATTATTTAAGGACTCTGCTGCATTATTTAAGGACTTTGCTGCATTATTTAAGGACTCTGCTGCATTATTTAAGGACTTTGTTGCATTATTTAAGGACTCTGCTGCATTATTTAAGGACCCTGCTGCGGTATTTCAGTACTCTGCTGCATTATTTAAGGACTTTGCTGCATTATTTATGGACTTTATTGCATTATTTAAAGACTTTGCTGCATTATTTAAGGAATTTGCTGCATTATTTAAGGACTTGGCTGGATTATTTAAGGACTGTGCTGCATTATTTAAGGACTTTGCTGCATTATTTAAGGACTCTGCTGCATTATTTAAGGACTTTGTTGCATTATTTAAGGACTCTGCTGCATTATTTAAGGACTTTGTTGCATTATTTAAGGACTCTGCTGCATTATTTAAGGACCCTGCTGCGGTATTTCAGTACTCTGCTGAATTATTTAAGGACTTTGCTGCATTATTTAAGGACTCTGCAGCATTATTTAATGACTTTGCTGCATTATTTAAGGACTTTGCTGCGGTATTTAAGGACTTTATTGCATTATTTAAGGACTGTTCTGCATTATTTAAGGACTTTGTTGCATTATTTAAGGACTCTGCTACAGTACTTAAGGACTCTGCTGCATTATTTAAGTACTTTGTTGCATTATTTAAGGACTCTGCTGCATTATTTAAGGACTTTGCTGCATTATTTAAGGACTCTGCTGCATTATTTAAGGACTTTGCTGCATTATTTAAGGACTCTGCTGCATTATTTAAGGACTTTGCTGCATTATTTAAGGACTCTGATATGGTACTTAAGAACTCTGCTGCATTATTTAAGTACTTTGTTGCATTATTTAAGGACTCTGCTGCATTATTTAAGGACCCTGCTGCGGTATTTCAGTACTCTGCTGCATTATTTAAGGACTTTGCTGCATTATTTATGGACTTTATTGCATTATTTAAAGACTTTGCTGCATTATTTAAGGAATTTGCTGCATTATTTAAGGACTTGGCTGGATTATTTAAGGACTGTGCTGCATTATTTAAGGACTTTGCTGCATTATTTAAGGACTCTGCTGCATTATTTAAGGACTTTGTTGCATTATTTAAGGACTCTGCTGCATTATTTAAGGACTTTGTTGCATTATTTAAGGACTCTGCTGCATTATTTAAGGACCCTGCTGCGGTATTTCAGTACTCTGCTGAATTATTTAAGGACTTTGCTGCATTATTTAAGGACTCTGCAGCATTATTTAATGACTTTGCTGCATTATTTAAGGACTTTGCTGCGGTATTTAAGGACTTTATTGCATTATTTAAGGACTGTTCTGCATTATTTAAGGACTTTGTTGCATTATTTAAGGACTCTGCTACAGTACTTAAGGACTCTGCTGCATTATTTAAGTACTTTGTTGCATTATTTAAGGACTCTGCTGCATTATTTAAGGACTTTGCTGCATTATTTAAGGACTCTGCTGCATTATTTAAGGACTTTGCTGCATTATTTAAGGACTCTGCTGCATTATTTAAGGACTTTGCTGCATTATTTAAGGACTCTGCTGCATTATTTAAGGAATTTGCTGCATTATTTAAGGACTCTGCTGCATTATTTAATGACTTTGCTGCATTATTTAAGGACTCTGCTGCATTATTTAAGGACTTTGCTGCGGTATTTAATGACTCTGCAGCATTATTTAATGACTTTGCTGCATTATTTAAGGACTATGCTGCATTATTTAAGGACTTTGCTGCATTATTTAAGGACTCTGATACGGTACTTAAGAACTCTGCTGCATTATTTAAGTACTTTGTTGCATTATTTAAGGACTCTGCTGCATTATTTAAGGACTTTGTTGCATTATTTAAGGACTCTTCTGCATTATTTAAGGACTTTGTTGCATTATTTAAGGACTTTGCTGCATTATTTAATGACTTTGCTGCATTATTTAAGGACTCTGCTGCATTATTTAAAGACTTGGCTGGATTATTTAAGGACTCTGCTGCATTATTTAAGGAATTTGCTTCATTATTTAAGGACTCTGCTGCATTATTTAAGGACTTTGTTGCGTTATTTAAGGACTCTGCTGCATTATTTAAGGACTTTGTTGCATTATTTAAGGACTCTGCTGCATTATATAAGGACTTTGCTGCATTATTTAAGGACTTTATTGCATTATTTAAGGACTGTTCTGCATTATTTAAGGACTTTGTTGCATTATTTAAGGACTCTGCTGCATTATTTAAGGAATTTGCTGCATTATTTAAGGACTCTGCTGCATTATTTAATGACTTGCTGCATTATTTAAGGACTCTGCTACGGTACTTAAGGACTCTGCTGCATTATTTAAGTACTTTGTTGCATTATTTAAGGACTCTGCTGCATTATTTAAGGACTTTGCTGCATTATTTAAGGACTGTTCTGCATTATTTAAGGACTTTGCTGCATTATTTAAGGACTTTCTTGCATTATTTAAGGACTCTGCTGCATTATTTAAGGACTTTGTTGCATTATTTAAGGACTCTGCTGCATTATTTAAGGACTTTGTTGCATTATTTAAGGACTCTGCTGCATTATTTAAGGACCCTGCTACGGTATTTCAGTAATCTACTGCATTATTTAAGGACTTTGTTGCATTATTTAAGGACTCTGCTGCATTATTTAAGGACCCTGCTGCGGTATTTCAGTACTCTGCTGCATTATTTAAGGACTCTGCTGCATTATTTATGGACTTTATTGTATTATTTAAAGACTTTGCTGAATTATTTAAGGAATTTGCTGCATTATTTAAGGACTTGGCTGGATTATTTAAGGACTCTGCTGCATTATTTAAGGACTTTGCTGCATTATTTAAGGACTCTGCTGCATTATTTAAGGACTTTGTTGCATTATTTAAGGACTCTGCTGCATTATTTAATTACTTTGTTGCATTATTTAAGGACTCTGCTGCATTATTTAAGGACCCTGCTGCGGTATTTCAGTATACTTTGCTGAATTATTTAAGGACTTTGCTGCATTATTTATGGACTTTATTGCATTATTTAAGGACTCTGCTGCATTATTTAAGGAATTTGCTGCATTATTTAGGTACTCTGCTGCATTATTTAAGGACTTTGCTGCGGTATTTAAGGACTTTATTGCATTATTTAAGGACTGTTCTGCATTATTTAAGGACTTTGTTGCATTATTTAAGGACTCTGCTACGGTACTTAAGGACTCTGCTGCATTATTTAAGTACTTTGTTGCATTATTTAAGGACTCTGCTGCATTATTTAAGGACTTTGCTGCATTATTTAAGGACTCTGCTGCATTATTTAAGGACTCTGCTGCATTATTTAAGGACTTTGTTGCATTATTTAAGGACTCTGCTGCATTATTTAAGTACTTTGTTGCATTATTTAAGGACTCTGCTGCATTATTTAAGGACTTTGCTGCATTATTTAAGGACTCTGCTGCATTATTTAAGGACTTTGCTGCATTATTTAAGGACTCTGCTGCATTATTTAAGGACTTTGCTGCATTATTTAAGGACTCTGCTGCATTATTTAAGGACTTTGTTGCATTATTTAAGGACTCTGCTGCATTATTTAAGGACCCTGCTGCGGTATTTCAGTACTCTGCTGCATTATTTAAGGACTTTGCTGCATTATTTATGGACTTTATTGCATTATTTAAAGACTTTGCTGCATTATTTAAGGAATTTGCTGCATTATTTAAGGACTTGGCTGGATTATTTAAGGACTGTGCTGCATTATTTAAGGACTTTGCTGCATTATTTAAGGACTCTGCTGCATTATTTAAGGACTTTGTTGCATTATTTAAGGACTCTGCTGCATTATTTAAGGACTTTGTTGCATTATTTAAGGACTCTGCTGCATTATTTAAGGACCCTGCTGCGGTATTTCAGTACTCTGCTGAATTATTTAAGGACTTTGCTGCATTATTTAAGGACTCTGCAGCATTATTTAATGACTTTGCTGCATTATTTAAGGACTTTGCTGCGGTATTTAAGGACTTTATTGCATTATTTAAGGACTGTTCTGCATTATTTAAGGACTTTGTTGCATTATTTAAGGACTCTGCTACAGTACTTAAGGACTCTGCTGCATTATTTAAGTACTTTGTTGCATTATTTAAGGACTCTGCTGCATTATTTAAGGACTTTGCTGCATTATTTAAGGACTCTGCTGCATTATTTAAGGACTTTGCTGCATTATTTAAGGACTCTGCTGCATTATTTAAGGACTTTGCTGCATTATTTAAGGACTCTGATATGGTACTTAAGAACTCTGCTGCATTATTTAAGTACTTTGTTGCATTATTTAAGGACTCTGCTGCATTATTTAAGGACTTTGTTGCATTATTTAAGGACTCTTCTGCATTACTTAAGGACTTTGTTGCATTATTTAAGGACTTTGCTGCATTATTTAAGGACTTTGCTGCATTATTTAAGGACTCTGCTGCATTATTTAAGGAACTTGCTTCATTATTTAAGGACTCTGCTGCATTATTTAATGACTTTGCTGCATTATTTAAGGACTCTGCTGCATTATTTAAGGACTTTGCTGCATTATTTAAGGACTCTGCTGCATTATTTAAGGAATTTGCTGCATTATTTAAGGACTCTGCTGCATTATTTAATGATTTTGCTGCATTATTTAAGGACTCTGCTGCATTATTTAAGGACTTTGCTGCGGTATTTAATGACTCTGCAGCATTATTTAATGACTTTGCTGCATTATTTAAGGACTATGCTGCATTATTTAAGGACTTTGCTGCATTATTTAAGGACTCTGATACGGTACTTAAGAACTCTGCTGCATTATTTAAGTACTTTGTTGCATTATTTAAGGACTCTGCTGCATTATTTAAGGACTTTGTTGCATTATTTAAGGACTCTTCTGCATTATTTAAGGACTTTGTTGCATTATTTAAGGACTTTGCTGCATTATTTAATGACTTTGCTGCATTATTTAAGGACTCTGCTGCATTATTTAAAGACTTGGCTGGATTATTTAAGGACTCTGCTGCATTATTTAAGGAATTTGCTTCATTATTTAAGGACTCTGCTGCATTATTTAAGGACTTTGTTGCGTTATTTAAGGACTCTGCTGCATTATTTAAGGAATTTGTTGCATTATTTAAGGACTCTTCTGCATTATTTAAGGAGTTTGTTGCATTATTTAAGGACTTTGCTGCATTATTTAAGGACTCTGCTGCATTATTTAAGGACTTTGCTGCATTATTTAAGGACTCTGCTGCATTATTTAATGACTTTGCTGCATTATTTAAGGACTCTGCTGCATTATTTAAGGACTTTGCTGCGGTATTTAAGGACTCTGCAGCATTATTTGATGACTTTGCTGCTTTATTTAAGGACTCTGCTGCATTATTTAAGGACTTTGCTGCATTATTTAAGGACTCTGATACGGTACTTAAGGACTCTGCTGCATTATTTAAGTACGTTGTTGCATTATTTAAGGACTCTGCTGCATTATTTAAGGACTTTGTTGCATTATTTAAGGACTCTTCTGCATTATTTAAGGACTTTGCTGCATTATTTAAGGACTTTGCCGCATTATTTAAGGACTCTGCTGCATTGTTTAAGGACTTTGCTGCATTATATAAGGACTTTGTTGCATTATTTAAGGACTCTGCTGCATTATTTAAGGACTTTGTTGCATTATTTAAGGACTCTGCTGCATTATTTAAGGACCCTGCTGCGGTATTTCAGTAATCTACTGCATTATTTAAGGACTTTGTTGCATTATTTAAGGACTCTGCTGCATTATTTAAGGACTTTGTTGCATTATTTAAGGACTCTGCTGCATTATTTAAGGATCCTGCTGCGGTATTTCAGTACTCTGCTGCATTATTTAAGGACTTTGCTGCATTATTTAGGGACTTTATTGCATTATTTAAAGACTTTGCTGCATTATGTAAGGAATTTGCTGCATTATTTAAGGACTTGGCTGGATTATTTAAGGACTGTGCTGCATTATTTAATGACTTTGCTGCATTATTTAAGGACTCTGCTGCATTATTTAAGGAATTTGCTGCATTATTTAAGGACTCTGCTGCATTATTTAATGACTTGCTGCATTATTTAAGGACTCTGCTACGGTACTTAAGGACTCTGCTGCATTATTTAAGTACTTTGTTGCATTATTTAAGGACTCTGCTGCATTATTTAAGGACTTTGCTGCATTATTTAAGGACTCTGCTGCATTATTTAAGGACTTTGCTGCATTATTTAAGGACTCTGCTGCATTATTTAAGGACTTTGCTGCATTATTTAAGGACTCTGCTGCATTACTTAAGGACTTTGCTGCATTATTTAAGGACTTTCTTGCATTATTTAAGGACTCTGCTGCATTATTTAAGGACTTTGTTGCATTATTTAAGGACTCTGCTGCATTATTTAAGGACCCTGCTACGGTATTTCAGTAATCTACTGCATTATTTAAGGACTTTGTTGCATTATTTAAGGACTCTGCTGCATTATTTAAGGACCCTGCTGCGGTATTTCAGTACTCTGCTGCATTATTTAAGGACTCTGCTGCATTATTTATGGACTTTATTGTATTATTTAAAGACTTTGCTGAATTATTTAAGGAATTTGCTGCATTATTTAAGGACTTGGCTGGATTATTTAAGGACTCTGCTGCATTATTTAAGGACTTTGCTGCATTATTTAAGGACTCTGCTGCATTATTTAAGGACTTTGTTGCATTATTTAAGGACTCTGCTGCAATATTTAATTACTTTGTTGCATTATTTAAGGACTCTGCTGCATTATTTAAGGACCCTGCTGCGGTATTTCAGTATACTCTGCTGAATTATTTAAGGACTTTGCTGCATTATTTATGGACTTTATTGCATTATTTAAGGACTCTGCTGCATTATTTAAGGAATTTGCTGCATTATTTAGGTACTCTGCTGCATTATTTAAGGACTTTGCTGCGGTATTTAAGGACTTTGTTGCATTATTTAAGGACTCTGCTGCATTATTTAAGGACTTTGTTGCATTATTTAAGGACTCTGCTACGGTACTTAAGGACTCTGCTGCATTATTTAAGTACTTTGTTGCATTATTTAAGGACTCTGCTGCATTATTTAAGGACTTTGCTGCATTATTTAAGGACTCTGCTGCATTATTTAAGTACTTTGTTGCATTATTTAAGGACTCTGCTGCATTATTTAAGGACTTTGCTGCATTATTTAAGGACTCTGCTGCATTATTTAAGGACTTTGCTGCATTATTTAAGGACTTTGCTGCATTATTTAAGGACTCTGCTGCATTATTTAAGGACTTTGTTGCATTATTTAAGGACTCTGCTGCATTATTTAAGGACCCTGCTGCGGTATTTCAGTACTCTGCTGCATTATTTAAGGACTTTGCTGCATTATTTTTGGACTTTATTGCATTATTTAAAGACTTTGCTGCATTATTTAAGGAATTTGCTGCATTATTTAAGGACTTGGCTGGATTATTTAAGGACTGTGCTGCATTATTTAGGGACTTTGCTGCATTATTTAAGGACTCTGCTGCATTATTTAAGGACTTTGTTGCATTATTTAAGGACTCTGCTGCATTATTTAAGGACTTTGTTGCATTATTTAAGGACTCTGCTGCATTATTTAAGGACCCTGCTGCGGTATTTCAGTACTCTGCTGAATTATTTAAGGACTTTGCTGCATTATTTATGGACTTTATTGCATTATTTAAGGACTCTGCTGCATTAGTTAAGGAATTTGCTGCATTATTTAAGGACTCTGCTGCATTATTTAATTACTTTGCTGCATTATTTAAGGACTCTGCTGCATTATTTAAGGACTTTGCTGCGGTATTTAAGGACTCTGCAGCATTATTTAATGACTTTGCTGCTTTATTTAAGGACTCTGCTGCATTATTTAAGGACTTTGCTGCATTATTTAAGGACTCTGATACGGTACTTAAGGACTCTGCTGTATTATTTAAGTACTTTGTTGCATTATTTAAGGACTCTGCTGCATTATTTAAGGAATTTGTTGCATTATTTAAGGACTCTTCTGCATTATTTAAGGAGTTTGTTGCATTATTTAAGGACTTTGCTGCATTATTTAAGGACTCTGCTGCATTATTTAAGGACTTTGCTGCATTATTTAAGGACTCTGCTGCATTATTTAAGGACTTTGTTGCATTATGTAAGGACTCTGCTGCATTATTTAAGGACTTTGTTGCATTATTTAAGGACTCTGCTGCATTATTTAAGGAATTTGCTTCATTATTTAAGGACTCTTCTGCATTATTTAAGGAGTTTGTTGCATTATTTAAGGACTTTGCTGCATTATTTAAGGACTTTGCTGCATTATTTAAGGACTCTGCTGCATTATTTAAGGACTTTGCTGCATTATTTAAGGACTCTGCTGCATTATTTAAGGACTTGGCTGGATTATTTAAGGACTTTGCTGCATTATTTAAGGACTTTATTGCATTATTTAAGGACTCTTCTGCATTATTTAAGGACTTTGCTGCATTATTTAAGGACTCTGCTGCATTATTTAAGGACTTTGTTACATTATTTAAGGACTCTGCTGCATTATTTAAGGACTTTGCTGCATTATTTAAGGACTGTGTTGCATTATTTAAGGACTCTGCTGCATTATTTAAGGACTTTGTTAGATTAATTAAGGACTCTGCTGCATTATTTAAGGACTCTGCTGCATTATTTAAGGACCCTGCTGCGGTATTTCAGTACTCTGCTGCATTATTTAAGGACTTTGCTGCATTATTTATGGACTTTATTGCATTATTTAAAGACTTTGCTGCATTATTTAAGGAATTTGCTGCATTATTTAAGGACTTGGCTGGATTATTTAAGGACTGTGCTGCATTATTTAAGGACTTTGCTGCATTATTTAAGGACTCTGCTGCATTATTTAAGGACTTTGTTGCATTATTTAAGGACTCTGCTGCATTGTTTAAGGACTTTGCTGCATTATTTAAGGACTTTGTTGCATTATTTAAGGACTCTGCTGCATTATTTAAGGACTTTGTTGCATTATTTAAGGACTCTGCTGCATTATTTAAGGACCCTGCTGCGGTATTTCAGTAATCTACTGCATTATTTAAGGACTTTGTTGCATTATTTAAGGACTCTGCTGCATTATTTAAGGAATTTGCTTCATTATTTAAGGACTCTGCTGCATTATTTAAGGACTTTGTTGCGTTATTTAAGGACTCTGCTGCATTATTTAAGGACTTTGTTGCATTATTTAAGGACTGTTCTGCATTATTTAAGGACTTTGTTGCATTATTTAAGGACTCTGCTGCATTATTTAAGGACTTTGCTGCATTATTTAAGGACTCTGCTGCATTATTTAAGGACTTTGCTGCATTATTTAAGGACTCTGCTGCATTATTTAAGGACTTTGCCGCATTATTTAAGGACTTTCTTGCATTATTTAAGGACTCTGCTGCATTATTTAAGGAATTTGCTGCATTATTTAAGGACTCTGCTGCATTATTTAAGGACTTTGTTGCATTATTTAAGGACTCTGCTGCATTATTTAAGGACTTTGTTGCATTATTTAAGGACTCTGCTGCATTATTTAAGGACCCTGCTACGGTATTTCAGTAATCTACTGCATTATTTAAGGACTTTGTTGCATTATTTAAGGACTCTGCTGCATTATTTAAGGAACCTGCTGCGGTTTTTCATTACTCTGCTGCATTATTTAAGGACTCTGCTGCATTATTTATGGACTTTATTGTATTATTTAAAGACTTTGCTGAATTATTTAAGGAATTTGCTGCATTATTTAAGGACTTGGCTGGATAATTTAAGGACTCTGCTGCATTATTTAAGGACTTTGCTGCATTATTTAAGGACTCTGCTGCATTATTTAAGGACTTTGTTGCATTATTTAAGGACTCTGCTGCATTATTTAAGGACTTTGTTGCATTATTTAAGGACTCTGCTGCATTATTTAAGGACTTTGTTGCATTATTTAAGGACTCTGCTGCATTATTTAAGGACCCTGCTGCGGTATTTCAGTACTCTGCTGAATTATTTAAGGACTTTGCTGCATTATTTAAGGACTCTGCAGCATTATTTAATGACTTTGCTGCATTATTTAAGGACTTTGCTGCGGTATTTAAGGACTTTATTGCATTATTTAAGGACTGTTCTGCATTATTTAAGGACTTTGTTGCATTATTTAAGGACTCTGCTACAGTACTTAAGGACTCTGCTGCATTATTTAAGTACTTTGTTGCATTATTTAAGGACTCTGCTGCATTATTTAAGGACTTTGCTGCATTATTTAAGGACTCTGCTGCATTATTTAAGGACTTTGCTGCATTATTTAAGGACTCTGCTGCATTATTTAAGGACTTTGCTGCATTATTTAAGGACTCTGATATGGTACTTAAGAACTCTGCTGCATTATTTAAGTACTTTGTTGCATTATTTAAGGACTCTGCTGCATTATTTAAGGACTTTGTTGCATTATTTAAGGACTCTTCTGCATTACTTAAGGACTTTGTTGCATTATTTAAGGACTTTGCTGCATTATTTAAGGACTTTGCTGCATTATTTAAGGACTCTGCTGCATTATTTAAGGAACTTGCTTCATTATTTAAGGACTCTGCTGCATTATTTAATGACTTTGCTGCATTATTTAAGGACTCTGCTGCATTATTTAAGGAACCTGCTGCGGTTTTTCATTACTCTGCTGCATTATTTAAGGACTCTGCTGCATTATTTATGGACTTTATTGTATTATTTAAAGACTTTGCTGAATTATTTAAGGAATTTGCTGCATTATTTAAGGACTTGGCTGGATAATTTAAGGACTCTGCTGCATTATTTAAGGACTTTGCTGCATTATTTAAGGACTCTGCTGCATTATTTAAGGACTTTGTTGCATTATTTAAGGACTCTGCTGCATTATTTAAGGACTTTGTTGCATTATTTAAGGACTCTGCTGCATTATTTAAGGACTTTGTTGCATTATTTAAGGACTCTGCTGCATTATTTAAGGACCCTGCTGCGGTATTTCAGTACTCTGCTGAATTATTTAAGGACTTTGCTGCATTATTTAAGGACTCTGCAGCATTATTTAATGACTTTGCTGCATTATTTAAGGACTTTGCTGCGGTATTTAAGGACTTTATTGCATTATTTAAGGACTGTTCTGCATTATTTAAGGACTTTGTTGCATTATTTAAGGACTCTGCTACAGTACTTAAGGACTCTGCTGCATTATTTAAGTACTTTGTTGCATTATTTAAGGACTCTGCTGCATTATTTAAGGACTTTGCTGCATTATTTAAGGACTCTGCTGCATTATTTAAGGACTTTGCTGCATTATTTAAGGACTCTGCTGCATTATTTAAGGACTTTGCTGCATTATTTAAGGACTCTGATATGGTACTTAAGAACTCTGCTGCATTATTTAAGTACTTTGTTGCATTATTTAAGGACTCTGCTGCATTATTTAAGGACTTTGTTGCATTATTTAAGGACTCTTCTGCATTACTTAAGGACTTTGTTGCATTATTTAAGGACTTTGCTGCATTATTTAAGGACTTTGCTGCATTATTTAAGGACTCTGCTGCATTATTTAAGGAACTTGCTTCATTATTTAAGGACTCTGCTGCATTATTTAATGACTTTGCTGCATTATTTAAGGACTCTGCTGCATTATTTAAGGACTTTGCTGCATTATTTAAGGACTCTGCTGCATTATTTAAGGAATTTGCTGCATTATTTAAGGACTCTGCTGCATTATTTAATGATTTTGCTGCATTATTTAAGGACTCTGCTGCATTATTTAAGGACTTTGCTGCGGTATTTAATGACTCTGCAGCATTATTTAATGACTTTGCTGCATTATTTAAGGACTATGCTGCATTATTTAAGGACTTTGCTGCATTATTTAAGGACTCTGATACGGTACTTAAGAACTCTGCTGCATTATTTAAGTACTTTGTTGCATTATTTAAGGACTCTGCTGCATTATTTAAGGACTTTGTTGCATTATTTAAGGACTCTTCTGCATTATTTAAGGACTTTGTTGCATTATTTAAGGACTTTGCTGCATTATTTAATGACTTTGCTGCATTATTTAAGGACTCTGCTGCATTATTTAAAGACTTGGCTGGATTATTTAAGGACTCTGCTGCATTATTTAAGGAATTTGCTTCATTATTTAAGGACTCTGCTGCATTATTTAAGGACTTTGTTGCGTTATTTAAGGACTCTGCTGCATTATTTAAGGAATTTGTTGCATTATTTAAGGACTCTTCTGCATTATTTAAGGAGTTTGTTGCATTATTTAAGGACTTTGCTGCATTATTTAAGGACTCTGCTGCATTATTTAAGGACTTTGCTGCATTATTTAAGGACTCTGCTGCATTATTTAATGACTTTGCTGCATTATTTAAGGACTCTGCTGCATTATTTAAGGACTTTGCTGCGGTATTTAAGGACTCTGCAGCATTATTTGATGACTTTGCTGCTTTATTTAAGGACTCTGCTGCATTATTTAAGGACTTTGCTGCATTATTTAAGGACTCTGATACGGTACTTAAGGACTCTGCTGCATTATTTAAGTACGTTGTTGCATTATTTAAGGACTCTGCTGCATTATTTAAGGACTTTGTTGCATTATTTAAGGACTCTTCTGCATTATTTAAGGACTTTGCTGCATTATTTAAGGACTTTGCCGCATTATTTAAGGACTCTGCTGCATTGTTTAAGGACTTTGCTGCATTATATAAGGACTTTGTTGCATTATTTAAGGACTCTGCTGCATTATTTAAGGACTTTGTTGCATTATTTAAGGACTCTGCTGCATTATTTAAGGACCCTGCTGCGGTATTTCAGTAATCTACTGCATTATTTAAGGACTTTGTTGCATTATTTAAGGACTCTGCTGCATTATTTAAGGACTTTGTTGCATTATTTAAGGACTCTGCTGCATTATTTAAGGATCCTGCTGCGGTATTTCAGTACTCTGCTGCATTATTTAAGGACTTTGCTGCATTATTTAGGGACTTTATTGCATTATTTAAAGACTTTGCTGCATTATGTAAGGAATTTGCTGCATTATTTAAGGACTTGGCTGGATTATTTAAGGACTGTGCTGCATTATTTAATGACTTTGCTGCATTATTTAAGGACTCTGCTGCATTATTTAAGGAATTTGCTGCATTATTTAAGGACTCTGCTGCATTATTTAATGACTTGCTGCATTATTTAAGGACTCTGCTACGGTACTTAAGGACTCTGCTGCATTATTTAAGTACTTTGTTGCATTATTTAAGGACTCTGCTGCATTATTTAAGGACTTTGCTGCATTATTTAAGGACTCTGCTGCATTATTTAAGGACTTTGCTGCATTATTTAAGGACTCTGCTGCATTATTTAAGGACTTTGCTGCATTATTTAAGGACTCTGCTGCATTACTTAAGGACTTTGCTGCATTATTTAAGGACTTTCTTGCATTATTTAAGGACTCTGCTGCATTATTTAAGGACTTTGTTGCATTATTTAAGGACTCTGCTGCATTATTTAAGGACCCTGCTACGGTATTTCAGTAATCTACTGCATTATTTAAGGACTTTGTTGCATTATTTAAGGACTCTGCTGCATTATTTAAGGACCCTGCTGCGGTATTTCAGTACTCTGCTGCATTATTTAAGGACTCTGCTGCATTATTTATGGACTTTATTGTATTATTTAAAGACTTTGCTGAATTATTTAAGGAATTTGCTGCATTATTTAAGGACTTGGCTGGATTATTTAAGGACTCTGCTGCATTATTTAAGGACTTTGCTGCATTATTTAAGGACTCTGCTGCATTATTTAAGGACTTTGTTGCATTATTTAAGGACTCTGCTGCAATATTTAATTACTTTGTTGCATTATTTAAGGACTCTGCTGCATTATTTAAGGACCCTGCTGCGGTATTTCAGTATACTCTGCTGAATTATTTAAGGACTTTGCTGCATTATTTATGGACTTTATTGCATTATTTAAGGACTCTGCTGCATTATTTAAGGAATTTGCTGCATTATTTAGGTACTCTGCTGCATTATTTAAGGACTTTGCTGCGGTATTTAAGGACTTTGTTGCATTATTTAAGGACTCTGCTGCATTATTTAAGGACTTTGTTGCATTATTTAAGGACTCTGCTACGGTACTTAAGGACTCTGCTGCATTATTTAAGTACTTTGTTGCATTATTTAAGGACTCTGCTGCATTATTTAAGGACTTTGCTGCATTATTTAAGGACTCTGCTGCATTATTTAAGTACTTTGTTGCATTATTTAAGGACTCTGCTGCATTATTTAAGGACTTTGCTGCATTATTTAAGGACTCTGCTGCATTATTTAAGGACTTTGCTGCATTATTTAAGGACTTTGCTGCATTATTTAAGGACTCTGCTGCATTATTTAAGGACTTTGTTGCATTATTTAAGGACTCTGCTGCATTATTTAAGGACCCTGCTGCGGTATTTCAGTACTCTGCTGCATTATTTAAGGACTTTGCTGCATTATTTTTGGACTTTATTGCATTATTTAAAGACTTTGCTGCATTATTTAAGGAATTTGCTGCATTATTTAAGGACTTGGCTGGATTATTTAAGGACTGTGCTGCATTATTTAGGGACTTTGCTGCATTATTTAAGGACTCTGCTGCATTATTTAAGGACTTTGTTGCATTATTTAAGGACTCTGCTGCATTATTTAAGGACTTTGTTGCATTATTTAAGGACTCTGCTGCATTATTTAAGGACCCTGCTGCGGTATTTCAGTACTCTGCTGAATTATTTAAGGACTTTGCTGCATTATTTATGGACTTTATTGCATTATTTAAGGACTCTGCTGCATTAGTTAAGGAATTTGCTGCATTATTTAAGGACTCTGCTGCATTATTTAATTACTTTGCTGCATTATTTAAGGACTCTGCTGCATTATTTAAGGACTTTGCTGCGGTATTTAAGGACTCTGCAGCATTATTTAATGACTTTGCTGCTTTATTTAAGGACTCTGCTGCATTATTTAAGGACTTTGCTGCATTATTTAAGGACTCTGATACGGTACTTAAGGACTCTGCTGTATTATTTAAGTACTTTGTTGCATTATTTAAGGACTCTGCTGCATTATTTAAGGAATTTGTTGCATTATTTAAGGACTCTTCTGCATTATTTAAGGAGTTTGTTGCATTATTTAAGGACTTTGCTGCATTATTTAAGGACTCTGCTGCATTATTTAAGGACTTTGCTGCATTATTTAAGGACTCTGCTGCATTATTTAAGGACTTTGTTGCATTATGTAAGGACTCTGCTGCATTATTTAAGGACTTTGTTGCATTATTTAAGGACTCTGCTGCATTATTTAAGGAATTTGCTTCATTATTTAAGGACTCTTCTGCATTATTTAAGGAGTTTGTTGCATTATTTAAGGACTTTGCTGCATTATTTAAGGACTTTGCTGCATTATTTAAGGACTCTGCTGCATTATTTAAGGACTTTGCTGCATTATTTAAGGACTCTGCTGCATTATTTAAGGACTTGGCTGGATTATTTAAGGACTTTGCTGCATTATTTAAGGACTTTATTGCATTATTTAAGGACTCTTCTGCATTATTTAAGGACTTTGCTGCATTATTTAAGGACTCTGCTGCATTATTTAAGGACTTTGTTACATTATTTAAGGACTCTGCTGCATTATTTAAGGACTTTGCTGCATTATTTAAGGACTGTGTTGCATTATTTAAGGACTCTGCTGCATTATTTAAGGACTTTGTTAGATTAATTAAGGACTCTGCTGCATTATTTAAGGACTCTGCTGCATTATTTAAGGACCCTGCTGCGGTATTTCAGTACTCTGCTGCATTATTTAAGGACTTTGCTGCATTATTTATGGACTTTATTGCATTATTTAAAGACTTTGCTGCATTATTTAAGGAATTTGCTGCATTATTTAAGGACTTGGCTGGATTATTTAAGGACTGTGCTGCATTATTTAAGGACTTTGCTGCATTATTTAAGGACTCTGCTGCATTATTTAAGGACTTTGTTGCATTATTTAAGGACTCTGCTGCATTGTTTAAGGACTTTGCTGCATTATTTAAGGACTTTGTTGCATTATTTAAGGACTCTGCTGCATTATTTAAGGACTTTGTTGCATTATTTAAGGACTCTGCTGCATTATTTAAGGACCCTGCTGCGGTATTTCAGTAATCTACTGCATTATTTAAGGACTTTGTTGCATTATTTAAGGACTCTGCTGCATTATTTAAGGAATTTGCTTCATTATTTAAGGACTCTGCTGCATTATTTAAGGACTTTGTTGCGTTATTTAAGGACTCTGCTGCATTATTTAAGGACTTTGTTGCATTATTTAAGGACTGTTCTGCATTATTTAAGGACTTTGTTGCATTATTTAAGGACTCTGCTGCATTATTTAAGGACTTTGCTGCATTATTTAAGGACTCTGCTGCATTATTTAAGGACTTTGCTGCATTATTTAAGGACTCTGCTGCATTATTTAAGGACTTTGCCGCATTATTTAAGGACTTTCTTGCATTATTTAAGGACTCTGCTGCATTATTTAAGGAATTTGCTGCATTATTTAAGGACTCTGCTGCATTATTTAAGGACTTTGTTGCATTATTTAAGGACTCTGCTGCATTATTTAAGGACTTTGTTGCATTATTTAAGGACTCTGCTGCATTATTTAAGGACCCTGCTACGGTATTTCAGTAATCTACTGCATTATTTAAGGACTTTGTTGCATTATTTAAGGACTCTGCTGCATTATTTAAGGAACCTGCTGCGGTTTTTCATTACTCTGCTGCATTATTTAAGGACTCTGCTGCATTATTTATGGACTTTATTGTATTATTTAAAGACTTTGCTGAATTATTTAAGGAATTTGCTGCATTATTTAAGGACTTGGCTGGATAATTTAAGGACTCTGCTGCATTATTTAAGGACTTTGCTGCATTATTTAAGGACTCTGCTGCATTATTTAAGGACTTTGTTGCATTATTTAAGGACTCTGCTGCATTATTTAAGGAATTTGCTGCATTATTTAGGTACTCTGCTGCATTATTTAAGGACTTTGCTGCGGTATTTAAGGACTTTATTGCATTATTTAAGGACTGTTCTGCATTATTTAAGGACTTTGTTGCATTATTTAAGGACTCTGCTACGGTACTTAAGGACTCTGCTGCATTATTTAAGTACTTTGTTGCATTATTTAAGGACTCTGCTGCATTATTTAAGGACTTTGCTGCATTATTTAAGGACTCTGCTGCATTATTTAAGGACTCTGCTGCATTATTTAAGGACTTTGTTGCATTATTTAAGGACTCTGCTGCATTATTTAAGTACTTTGTTGCATTATTTAAGGACTCTGCTGCATTATTTAAGGACTTTGCTGCATTATTTAAGGACTCTGCTGCATTATTTAAGGACTTTGCTGCATTATTTAAGGACTCTGCTGCATTATTTAAGGACTTTGCTGCATTATTTAAGGACTCTGCTGCATTATTTAAGGACTTTGTTGCATTATTTAAGGACTCTGCTGCATTATTTAAGGACCCTGCTGCGGTATTTCAGTACTCTGCTGCATTATTTAAGGACTTTGCTGCATTATTTATGGACTTTATTGCATTATTTAAAGACTTTGCTGCATTATTTAAGGAATTTGCTGCATTATTTAAGGACTTGGCTGGATTATTTAAGGACTGTGCTGCATTATTTAAGGACTTTGCTGCATTATTTAAGGACTCTGCTGCATTATTTAAGGACTTTGTTGCATTATTTAAGGACTCTGCTGCATTATTTAAGGACCTTGTTGCATTATTTAAGGACTCTGCTGCATTATTTAAGGACCCTGCTGCGGTATTTCAGTACTCTGCTGCATTATTTAAGGACTTTGCTGCATTATTTTTGGACTTTATTGCATTATTTAAAGACTTTGCTGCATTATTTAAGGAATTTGCTGCATTATTTAAGGACTTTGCTGGATTATTTAAGGACTTTGCTGCATTATTTAAGGACTTTATTGCATTATTTAAGGACTCTGCTGCATTATTTAAGGACTTTGTTGCATTATTTAAGGACTCGGCAGCATTATTTAATGACTTTGCTGCATTATTTAAGGACTTTGCTGCGGTATTTAAGGACTTTATTGCATTATTTAAGGACTGTTCTGCATTATTTAAGGACTTTGTTGCATTATTTAAGGACTCTGCTACAGTACTTAAGGACTCTGCTGCATTATTTAAGTACTTTGTTGCATTATTTAAGGACTCTGCTGCATTATTTAAGGACTTTGCTGCATTATTTAAGGACTCTGCTGCATTATTTAAGGACTTTGCTGCATTATTTAAGGACTCTGCTGCATTATTTAAGGACTTTGCTGCATTATTTAAGGACTCTGATATGGTACTTAAGAACTCTGCTGCATTATTTAAGTACTTTGTTGCATTATTTAAGGACTTTGCTGCATTATTTAAGGACTCTGCTGCATTATTTAAGGACTTGGCTGGATTATTTAAGGACTTTGCTGCATTATTTAAGGACTTTATTGCATTATTTAAGGACTCTTCTGCATTATTTAAGGACTTTGCTGCATTATTTAAGGACTCTGCTGCATTATTTAAGGACTTTGTTACATTATTTAAGGACTCTGCTGCATTATTTAAGGACTTTGCTGCATTATTTAAGGACTGTGTTGCATTATTTAAGGACTCTGCTGCATTATTTAAGGACTTTGTTAGATTAATTAAGGACTCTGCTGCATTATTTAAGGACTCTGCTGCATTATTTAAGGACCCTGCTGCGGTATTTCAGTACTCTGCTGCATTATTTAAGGACTTTGCTGCAATATTTATGGACTTTATTGCATTATTTAAAGACTTTGCTGCATTATTTAAGGAATTTGCTGCATTATTTAAGGACTTGGCTGGATTATTTAAGGACTGTGCTGCATTATTTAAGGACTTTGCTGCATTATTTAAGGACTCTGCTGCATTATTTAAGGACTTTGTTGCATTATTTAAGGACTCTGCTGCATTGTTTAAGGACTTTGCTGCATTATTTAAGGACTTTGTTGCATTATTTAAGGACTCTGCTGCATTATTTAAGGACTTTGTTGCATTATTTAAGGACTCTGCTGCATTATTTAAGGACCCTGCTGCGGTATTTCAGTAATCTACTGCATTATTTAAGGACTTTGTTGCATTATTTAAGGACTCTGCTGCATTATTTAAGGACTTTGCTGCATTATTTAAGGACTCTGCTGCATTATTTAAGGACTTTGTTGCATTATTTAAGGACTCTGCTGCATTATTTAATTACTTTGTTGCATTATTTAAGGACTCTGCTGCATTATTTAAGGACCCTGCTGCGGTATTTCAGTATACTCTGCTGAATTATTTAAGGACTTTGCTGCATTATTTATGGACTTTATTGCATTATTTAAGGACTCTGCTGCATTATTTAAGGAATTTGCTGCATTATTTAGGTACTCTGCTGCATTATTTAAGGACTTTGCTGCGGTATTTAAGGACTTTATTGCATTATTTAAGGACTGTTCTGCATTATTTAAGGACTTTGTTGCATTATTTAAGGACTCTGCTACGGTACTTAAGGACTCTGCTGCATTATTTAAGTACTTTGTTGCATTATTTAAGGACTCTGCTGCATTATTTAAGGACCCTTCTGCCGTATTTCAGTACTCTGCTGCATTATTTAAGGACTTTGCTGCATTATTTTTGGACTTTATTGCATTATTTAAAGACTTTGCTGCATTATTTAAGGAATTTGCTGCATTATTTAAGGACTTGGCTGGATTATTTAAGGACTTTGCTGCATTATTTAAGGACTCTGCTGCATTATTTAAGGACTTTGTTGCATTATTTAAGGACTCTGCTGCATTATTTAAGGACTTTGTTGCATTATTTAAGGACCCTGCTGCATTATTTAAGGACCCTGCTGCGGTATTTCAGTACTCTGCTGAATTATTTAAGGACTTTGCTGCATTATTTATGGACTTTATTGCATTATTTAAGGACTCTGCTGCATTAGTTAAGGAATTTGCTGCATTATTTAAGGACTCTGCTGCATTATTTAATGACTTTGCTGCATTATTTAAGGACTCTGCTGCATTATTTAAGGACTTTGCTGCGGTATTTAAGGACTCTGCAGCATTATTTAATGACTTTGCTGCTTTATTTAAGGACTCTGCTGCATTATTTAAGGACTCTGCTGCATTATTTAAGGACTCTGATACGGTACTTAAGGACTCTGCTGCATTATTTAAGTACTTTGTTGCATTATTTAAGGACTCTGCTGCATTATTTAAGGAATTTGTTGCATTATTTAAGGACTCTTCTGCATTATTTAAGGAGTTTGTTGCATTATTTAAGGACTTTGCTGCATTATTTAAGGACTCTGCTGCATTATTTAAGGACTTTGCTGCATTATTTAAGGACTCTGCTGCATTATTTAATGACTTTGCTGCATTATTTAAGGACTCTGCTGCATTATTTAAGGACTTTGCTGCGGTATTTAAGGACTCTGCAGCATTATTTGATGACTTTGCTGCTTTATTTAAGGACTCTGCTGCATTATTTAAGGACTTTGCTGCATTATTTAAGGACTCTGATACGGTACTTAAGGACTCTGCTGCATTATTTAAGTACGTTGTTGCATTATTTAAGGACTCTGCTGCATTATTTAAGGACTTTGTTGCATTATTTAAGGACTCTTCTGCATTATTTAAGGACTTTGCTGCATTATTTAAGGACTTTGCCGCATTATTTAAGGACTCTGCTGCATTGTTTAAGGACTTTGCTGCATTATATAAGGACTTTGTTGCATTATTTAAGGACTCTGCTGCATTATTTAAGGACTTTGTTGCATTATTTAAGGACTCTGCTGCATTATTTAAGGACCCTGCTGCGGTATTTCAGTAATCTACTGCATTATTTAAGGACTTTGTTGCATTATTTAAGGACTCTGCTGCATTATTTAAGGACTTTGTTGCATTATTTAAGGACTCTGCTGCATTATTTAAGGATCCTGCTGCGGTATTTCAGTACTCTGCTGCATTATTTAAGGACTTTGCTGCATTATTTAGGGACTTTATTGCATTATTTAAAGACTTTGCTGCATTATGTAAGGAATTTGCTGCATTATTTAAGGACTTGGCTGGATTATTTAAGGACTGTGCTGCATTATTTAATGACTTTGCTGCATTATTTAAGGACTCTGCTGCATTATTTAAGGACTTTGTTGCATTATTTAAGGACTCTCCTGCATTATTTAAGGACTTTGTTGCATTATTTAAGGACTCTGCTGCATTATTTAAGGACCCTGCTGCGGTATTTCAGAACTCTGCTGAATTATTTAAGGACTTTTCTGCATTATTTATGGACTTTATTGCATTATTTAAGGACTCTGCTGCATTATTTAAGGAATTTGCTGCATTATGTAAGGACTCTGCTGCATTATTTAATGACTTTGCTGCATTATTTAAGGACTCTGCTGCATTATTTAAGGACTTTGCTGCGGTATTTAAGGACTCTGCAGCATTATTTAATGACTTTGCTGCATTATTTAAGGACTTTGCTGCGGTATTTAAGGACTTTATTGCATTATTTAAGGACTGTTCTGCATTATTTAAGGACTTTGTTGCATTATTTAAGGACTCTGCTGCATTATATAAGGACTTTGCTGCATTATTTAAGGACTTTATTGCATTATTTAAGGACTGTTCTGCATTATTTAAGGACTTTGTTGCATTATTTAAGGACTCTGCTGCATTATTTAAGGAATTTGCTGCATTATTTAAGGACTCTGCTGCATTATTTAATGACTTGCTGCATTATTTAAGGACTCTGCTACGGTACTTAAGGACTCTGCTGCATTATTTAAGTACTTTGTTGCATTATTTAAGGACTCTGCTGCATTATTTAAGGACTTTGCTGCATTATTTAAGGACTCTGCTGCATTATTTAAGGACTTTGCTGCATTATTTAAGGACTCTGCTGCATTATTTAAGGACTTTGCTGCATTATTTAAGGACTCTGCTGCATTACTTAAGGACTTTGCTGCATTATTTAAGGACTTTCTTGCATTATTTAAGGACTCTGCTGCATTATTTAAGGACTTTGTTGCATTATTTAAGGACTCTGCTGCATTATTTAAGGACCCTGCTACGGTATTTCAGTAATCTACTGCATTATTTAAGGACTTTGTTGCATTATTTAAGGACTCTGCTGCATTATTTAAGGACCCTGCTGCGGTATTTCAGTACTCTGCTGCATTATTTAAGGACTCTGCTGCATTATTTATGGACTTTATTGTATTATTTAAAGACTTTGCTGAATTATTTAAGGAATTTGCTGCATTATTTAAGGACTTGGCTGGATTATTTAAGGACTCTGCTGCATTATTTAAGGACTTTGCTGCATTATTTAAGGACTCTGCTGCATTATTTAAGGACTTTGTTGCATTATTTAAGGACTCTGCTGCAATATTTAATTACTTTGTTGCATTATTTAAGGACTCTGCTGCATTATTTAAGGACCCTGCTGCGGTATTTCAGTATACTCTGCTGAATTATTTAAGGACTTTGCTGCATTATTTATGGACTTTATTGCATTATTTAAGGACTCTGCTGCATTATTTAAGGAATTTGCTGCATTATTTAGGTACTCTGCTGCATTATTTAAGGACTTTGCTGCGGTATTTAAGGACTTTGTTGCATTATTTAAGGACTCTGCTGCATTATTTAAGGACTTTGTTGCATTATTTAAGGACTCTGCTACGGTACTTAAGGACTCTGCTGCATTATTTAAGTACTTTGTTGCATTATTTAAGGACTCTGCTGCATTATTTAAGGACTTTGCTGCATTATTTAAGGACTCTGCTGCATTATTTAAGTACTTTGTTGCATTATTTAAGGACTCTGCTGCATTATTTAAGGACTTTGCTGCATTATTTAAGGACTCTGCTGCATTATTTAAGGACTTTGCTGCATTATTTAAGGACTTTGCTGCATTATTTAAGGACTCTGCTGCATTATTTAAGGACTTTGTTGCATTATTTAAGGACTCTGCTGCATTATTTAAGGACCCTGCTGCGGTATTTCAGTACTCTGCTGCATTATTTAAGGACTTTGCTGCATTATTTTTGGACTTTATTGCATTATTTAAAGACTTTGCTGCATTATTTAAGGAATTTGCTGCATTATTTAAGGACTTGGCTGGATTATTTAAGGACTGTGCTGCATTATTTAGGGACTTTGCTGCATTATTTAAGGACTCTGCTGCATTATTTAAGGACTTTGTTGCATTATTTAAGGACTCTGCTGCATTATTTAAGGACTTTGTTGCATTATTTAAGGACTCTGCTGCATTATTTAAGGACCCTGCTGCGGTATTTCAGTACTCTGCTGAATTATTTAAGGACTTTGCTGCATTATTTATGGACTTTATTGCATTATTTAAGGACTCTGCTGCATTAGTTAAGGAATTTGCTGCATTATTTAAGGACTCTGCTGCATTATTTAATTACTTTGCTGCATTATTTAAGGACTCTGCTGCATTATTTAAGGACTTGCTGCGGTATTTAAGGACTCTGCAGCATTATTTAATGACTTTGCTGCTTTATTTAAGGACTCTGCTGCATTATTTAAGGACTTTGCTGCATTATTTAAGGACTCTGATACGGTACTTAAGGACTCTGCTGTATTATTTAAGTACTTTGTTGCATTATTTAAGGACTCTGCTGCATTATTTAAGGAATTTGTTGCATTATTTAAGGACTCTTCTGCATTATTTAAGGAGTTTGTTGCATTATTTAAGGACTTTGCTGCATTATTTAAGGACTCTGCTGCATTATTTAAGGACTTTGCTGCATTATTTAAGGACTCTGCTGCATTATTTAAGGACTTTGTTGCATTATGTAAGGACTCTGCTGCATTATTTAAGGACTTTGTTGCATTATTTAAGGACTCTGCTGCATTATTTAAGGAATTTGCTTCATTATTTAAGGACTCTTCTGCATTATTTAAGGAGTTTGTTGCATTATTTAAGGACTTTGCTGCATTATTTAAGGACTTTGCTGCATTATTTAAGGACTCTGCTGCATTATTTAAGGACTTTGCTGCATTATTTAAGGACTCTGCTGCATTATTTAAGGACTTGGCTGGATTATTTAAGGACTTTGCTGCATTATTTAAGGACTTTATTGCATTATTTAAGGACTCTTCTGCATTATTTAAGGACTTTGCTGCATTATTTAAGGACTCTGCTGCATTATTTAAGGACTTTGTTACATTATTTAAGGACTCTGCTGCATTATTTAAGGACTTTGCTGCATTATTTAAGGACTGTGTTGCATTATTTAAGGACTCTGCTGCATTATTTAAGGACTTTGTTAGATTAATTAAGGACTCTGCTGCATTATTTAAGGACTCTGCTGCATTATTTAAGGACCCTGCTGCGGTATTTCAGTACTCTGCTGCATTATTTAAGGACTTTGCTGCATTATTTATGGACTTTATTGCATTATTTAAAGACTTTGCTGCATTATTTAAGGAATTTGCTGCATTATTTAAGGACTTGGCTGGATTATTTAAGGACTGTGCTGCATTATTTAAGGACTTTGCTGCATTATTTAAGGACTCTGCTGCATTATTTAAGGACTTTGTTGCATTATTTAAGGACTCTGCTGCATTGTTTAAGGACTTTGCTGCATTATTTAAGGACTTTGTTGCATTATTTAAGGACTCTGCTGCATTATTTAAGGACTTTGTTGCATTATTTAAGGACTCTGCTGCATTATTTAAGGACCCTGCTGCGGTATTTCAGTAATCTACTGCATTATTTAAGGACTTTGTTGCATTATTTAAGGACTCTGCTGCATTATTTAAGGAATTTGCTTCATTATTTAAGGACTCTGCTGCATTATTTAAGGACTTTGTTGCGTTATTTAAGGACTCTGCTGCATTATTTAAGGACTTTGTTGCATTATTTAAGGACTGTTCTGCATTATTTAAGGACTTTGTTGCATTATTTAAGGACTCTGCTGCATTATTTAAGGAATTTGATGCATTATTTAAGGACTCTGCTGCATTATTTAATGACTTGCTGCATTATTTAAGGACTCTGCTACGGTACTTAAGGACTCTGCTGCATTATTTAAGTACTTTGTTGCATTATTTAAGGACTCTGCTGCATTATTTAAGGACTTTGCTGCATTATTTAAGGACTCTGCTGCATTATTTAAGGACTTTGCTGCATTATTTAAGGACTCTGCTGCATTATTTAAGGACTTTGCCGCATTATTTAAGGACTTTCTTGCATTATTTAAGGACTCTGCTGCATTATTTAAGGAATTTGCTGCATTATTTAAGGACTCTGCTGCATTATTTAAGGACTTTGTTGCATTATTTAAGGACTCTGCTGCATTATTTAAGGACTTTGTTGCATTATTTAAGGACTCTGCTGCATTATTTAAGGACCCTGCTACGGTATTTCAGTAATCTACTGCATTATTTAAGGACTTTGTTGCATTATTTAAGGACTCTGCTGCATTATTTAAGGAACCTGCTGCGGTTTTTCATTACTCTGCTGCATTATTTAAGGACTCTGCTGCATTATTTATGGACTTTATTGTATTATTTAAAGACTTTGCTGAATTATTTAAGGAATTTGCTGCATTATTTAAGGACTTGGCTGGATAATTTAAGGACTCTGCTGCATTATTTAAGGACTTTGCTGCATTATTTAAGGACTCTGCTGCATTATTTAAGGACTTTGTTGCATTATTTAAGGACTCTGCTGCATTATTTAAGGAATTTGCTGCATTATTTAGGTACTCTGCTGCATTATTTAAGGACTTTGCTGCGGTATTTAAGGACTTTATTGCATTATTTAAGGACTGTTCTGCATTATTTAAGGACTTTGTTGCATTATTTAAGGACTCTGCTACGGTACTTAAGGACTCTGCTGCATTATTTAAGTACTTTGTTGCATTATTTAAGGACTCTGCTGCATTATTTAAGGACTTTGCTGCATTATTTAAGGACTCTGCTGCATTATTTAAGGACTCTGCTGCATTATTTAAGGACTTTGTTGCATTATTTAAGGACTCTGCTGCATTATTTAAGTACTTTGTTGCATTATTTAAGGACTCTGCTGCATTATTTAAGGACTTTGCTGCATTATTTAAGGACTCTGCTGCATTATTTAAGGACTTTGCTGCATTATTTAAGGACTCTGCTGCATTATTTAAGGACTTTGCTGCATTATTTAAGGACTCTGCTGCATTATTTAAGGACTTTGTTGCATTATTTAAGGACTCTGCTGCATTATTTAAGGACCCTGCTGCGGTATTTCAGTACTCTGCTGCATTATTTAAGGACTTTGCTGCATTATTTATGGACTTTATTGCATTATTTAAAGACTTTGCTGCATTATTTAAGGAATTTGCTGCATTATTTAAGGACTTGGCTGGATTATTTAAGGACTGTGCTGCATTATTTAAGGACTTTGCTGCATTATTTAAGGACTCTGCTGCATTATTTAAGGACTTTGTTGCATTATTTAAGGACTCTGCTGCATTATTTAAGGACCTTGTTGCATTATTTAAGGACTCTGCTGCATTATTTAAGGACCCTGCTGCGGTATTTCAGTACTCTGCTGCATTATTTAAGGACTTTGCTGCATTATTTTTGGACTTTATTGCATTATTTAAAGACTTTGCTGCATTATTTAAGGACTTTGCTGCATTATTTAAGGACTTTGCTGGATTATTTAAGGACTTTGCTGCATTATTTAAGGACTTTATTGCATTATTTAAGGACTCTGCTGCATTATTTAAGGACTTTGTTGCATTATTTAAGGACTCGGCAGCATTATTTAATGACTTTGCTGCATTATTTAAGGACTTTGCTGCGGTATTTAAGGACTTTATTGCATTATTTAAGGACTGTTCTGCATTATTTAAGGACTTTGTTGCATTATTTAAGGACTCTGCTACAGTACTTAAGGACTCTGCTGCATTATTTAAGTACTTTGTTGCATTATTTAAGGACTCTGCTGCATTATTTAAGGACTTTGCTGCATTATTTAAGGACTCTGCTGCATTATTTAAGGACTTTGCTGCATTATTTAAGGACTCTGCTGCATTATTTAAGGACTTTGCTGCATTATTTAAGGACTCTGATATGGTACTTAAGAACTCTGCTGCATTATTTAAGTACTTTGTTGCATTATTTAAGGACTTTGTTGCATTATTTAAGGACTCTTCTGCATTATTTAAGGACTTTGTTGCATTATTTAAGGACTTTGCTGCATTATTTAAGGACTTTGCTGCATTATTTAAGGACTCTGCTGCATTATTTAAGGAACTTGCTTCATTATTTAAGGACTCTGCTGCATTATTTAATGACTTTGCTGCATTATTTAAGGACTCTGCTGCATTATTTAAGGACTTTGCTGCATTATTTAAGGACTCTGCTGCATTATTTAAGGAATTTGCTGCATTATTTAAGGACTCTGCTGCATTATTTAATGACTTTGCTGCATTATTTAAGGACTCTGCTGCATTATTTAAGGACTTTGCTGCGGTATTTAATGACTCTGCAGCATTATTTAATGACTTTGCTGCATTATTTAAGGACTCTGCTGCATTATTTAAGGACTTTGCTGCATTATTTAAGGACTCTGATACGGTACTTAAGAACTCTGCTGCATTATTTAAGTACTTTGTTGCATTATTTAAGGACTCTGCTGCATTATTTAAGGACTTTGTTGCATTATTTAAGGACTCTTCTGCATTATTTAAGGACTTTGTTGCATTATTTAAGGACTCTGCTGCATTATTTAAGGATCCTGCTGCGGTATTTCAGTACTCTGCTGCATTATTTAAGGACTTTGCTGCATTATTTAGGGACTTTATTGCATTATTTAAAGACTTTGCTGCATTATGTAAGGAATTTGCTGCATTATTTAAGGACTTGGCTGGATTATTTAAGGACTGTGCTGCATTATTTAATGACTTTGCTGCATTATTTAAGGACTCTGCTGCATTATTTAAGGACTTTGTTGCATTATTTAAGGACTCTCCTGCATTATTTAAGGACTTTGTTGCATTATTTAAGGACTCTGCTGCATTATTTAAGGACCCTGCTGCGGTATTTCAGAACTCTGCTGAATTATTTAAGGACTTTTCTGCATTATTTATGGACTTTATTGCATTATTTAAGGACTCTGCTGCATTATTTAAGGAATTTGCTGCATTGTTTAAGGACTCTGCTGCATTATTTAATGACTTTGCTGCATTATTTAAGGACTCTGCTGCATTATTTAAGGACTTTGCTGCGGTATTTAAGGACTCTGCAGCATTATTTAATGACTTTGCTGCATTATTTAAGGACTTTGCTGCGGTATTTAAGGACTTTATTGCATTATTTAAGGACTGTTCTGCATTATTTAAGGACTTTGTTGCATTATTTAAGGACTCTGCTACGTTACTTAAGGACTCTGCTGCATTATTTAAGTACTTTGTTGCATTATTTAAGGACTCTGCTGCATTATTTAAGGACTTTGCTGCATTATTTAAGGACTCTGCTGCATTATTTAAGGACTTTGCTGCATTATTTAAGGACTCTGCTGCATTATTTAAGGACTTTGTTGCATTATTTAAGGACTCTGTTGCATTATTTAAGGACCCTGCTGCGGTATTTCAGTACTCTGCTGCATTATTTAAGGACTTTGCTGCATTATTTATGGACTTTATTGCATTATTTAAAGACTTTGCTGCATTATTTAAGGAATTTGCTGCATTATTTAAGGACTTGGCTGGATTATTTAAGGACTGTGCTGCATTATTTAAGGACTTTGCTGCATTATTTAAGGACTCTGCTGCATTATTTAAGGACTTTTTGCATTATTTAAGGACTCTGCTGCATTATTTAAGGAATTTGCTTCATTATTTAAGGACTCTTCTGCATTATTTAAGGAGTTTGTTGCATTATTTAAGGACTTTGCTGCATTATTTAAGGACTCTGCTGCATTATTTAAGGACTTTGCTGCATTATTTAAGGACTCTGCTGCATTATTTAAGGACTTGGCTGGATTATTTAAGGACTTTGCTGCATTATTTAAGGACTTTATTGCATTATTTAAGGACTCTTCTGCATTATTTAAGGACTTTGCTGCATTATTTAAGGACTCTGCTGCATTATTTAAGGACTTTGTTACATTATTTAAGGACTCTGCTGCATTATTTAAGGACTTTGCTGCATTATTTAAGGACTGTGTTGCATTATTTAAGGACTCTGCTGCATTATTTAAGGACTTTGTTAGATTAATTAAGGACTCTGCTGCATTATTTAAGGACTCTGCTGCATTATTTAAGGACCCTGCTGCGGTATTTCAGTACTCTGCTGCATTATTTAAGGACTTTGCTGCATTATTTATGGACTTTATTGCATTATTTAAAGACTTTGCTGCATTATTTAAGGAATTTGCTGCATTATTTAAGGACTTGGCTGGATTATTTAAGGACTGTGCTGCATTATTTAAGGACTTTGCTGCATTATTTAAGGACTCTGCTGCATTATTTAAGGACTTTGTTGCATTATTTAAGGACTCTGCTGCATTGTTTAAGGACTTTGCTGCATTATTTAAGGACTTTGTTGCATTATTTAAGGACTCTGCTGCATTATTTAAGGACTTTGTTGCATTATTTAAGGACTCTGCTGCATTATTTAAGGACCCTGCTGCGGTATTTCAGTAATCTACTGCATTATTTAAGGACTTTGTTGCATTATTTAAGGACTCTGCTGCATTATTTAAGGAATTTGCTTCATTATTTAAGGACTCTGCTGCATTATTTAAGGACTTTGTTGCGTTATTTAAGGACTCTGCTGCATTATTTAAGGACATTGTTGCATTATTTAAGGACTCTGCTGCATTATATAAGGACTTTGCTGCATTATTTAAGGACTTTATTGCATTATTTAAGGACTGTTCTGCATTATTTAAGGACTTTGTTGCATTATTTAAGGACTCTGCTGCATTATTTAAGGAATTTGATGCATTATTTAAGGACTCTGCTGCATTATTTAATGACTTGCTGCATTATTTAAGGACTCTGCTACGGTACTTAAGGACTCTGCTGCATTATTTAAGTACTTTGTTGCATTATTTAAGGACTCTGCTGCATTATTTAAGGACTTTGCTGCATTATTTAAGGACTCTGCTGCATTATTTAAGGACTTTGCTGCATTATTTAAGGACTCTGCTGCATTATTTAAGGACTTTGCTGCATTATTTAAGGACTTTCTTGCATTATTTAAGGACTCTGCTGCATTATTTAAGGAATTTGCTGCATTATTTAAGGACTCTGCTGCATTATTTAAGGACTTTGTTGCATTATTTAAGGACTCTGCTGCATTATTTAAGGACTTTGTTGCATTATTTAAGGACTCTGCTGCATTATTTAAGGACCCTGCTACGGTATTTCAGTAATCTACTGCATTATTTAAGGACTTTGTTGCATTATTTAAGGACTCTGCTGCATTATTTAAGGAACCTGCTGCGGTTTTTCATTACTCTGCTGCATTATTTAAGGACTCTGCTGCATTATTTATGGACTTTATTGTATTATTTAAAGACTTTGCTGAATTATTTAAGGAATTTGCTGCATTATTTAAGGACTTGGCTGGATAATTTAAGGACTCTGCTGCATTATTTAAGGACTTTGCTGCATTATTTAAGGACTCTGCTGCATTATTTAAGGACTTTGTTGCATTATTTAAGGACTCTGCTGCATTATTTAAGGAATTTGCTGCATTATTTAGGTACTCTGCTGCATTATTTAAGGACTTTGCTGCGGTATTTAAGGACTTTATTGCATTATTTAAGGACTGTTCTGCATTATTTAAGGACTTTGTTGCATTATTTAAGGACTCTGCTACGGTACTTAAGGACTCTGCTGCATTATTTAAGTACTTTGTTGCATTATTTAAGGACTCTGCTGCATTATTTAAGGACTTTGCTGCATTATTTAAGGACTCTGCTGCATTATTTAAGGACTCTGCTGCATTATTTAAGGACTTTGTTGCATTATTTAAGGACTCTGCTGCATTATTTAAGTACTTTGTTGCATTATTTAAGGACTCTGCTGCATTATTTAAGGACTTTGCTGCATTATTTAAGGACTCTGCTGCATTATTTAAGGACTTTGCTGCATTATTTAAGGACTCTGCTGCATTATTTAAGGACTTTGCTGCATTATTTAAGGACTCTGCTGCATTATTTAAGGACTTTGTTGCATTATTTAAGGACTCTGCTGCATTATTTAAGGACCCTGCTGCGGTATTTCAGTACTCTGCTGCATTATTTAAGGACTTTGCTGCATTATTTATGGACTTTATTGCATTATTTAAAGACTTTGCTGCATTATTTAAGGAATTTGCTGCATTATTTAAGGACTTGGCTGGATTATTTAAGGACTGTGCTGCATTATTTAAGGACTTTGCTGCATTATTTAAGGACTCTGCTGCATTATTTAAGGACTTTGTTGCATTATTTAAGGACTCTGCTGCATTATTTAAGGACTTTGTTGCATTATTTAAGGACTCTGCTGCATTATTTAAGGACCCTGCTGCGGTATTTCAGTACTCTGCTGAATTATTTAAGGACTTTGCTGCATTATTTAAGGACTCTGCAGCATTATTTAATGACTTTGCTGCATTATTTAAGGACTTTGCTGCGGTATTTAAGGACTTTATTGCATTATTTAAGGACTGTTCTGCATTATTTAAGGACTTTGTTGCATTATTTAAGGACTCTGCTACAGTACTTAAGGACTCTGCTGCATTATTTAAGTACTTTGTTGCATTATTTAAGGACTCTGCTGCATTATTTAAGGACTTTGCTGCATTATTTAAGGACTCTGCTGCATTATTTAAGGACTTTGCTGCATTATTTAAGGACTCTGCTGCATTATTTAAGGACTTTGCTGCATTATTTAAGGACTCTGATATGGTACTTAAGAACTCTGCTGCATTATTTAAGTACTTTGTTGCATTATTTAAGGACTCTGCTGCATTATTTAAGGACTTTGTTGCATTATTTAAGGACTCTTCTGCATTATTTAAGGACTTTGTTGCATTATTTAAGGACTTTGCTGCATTATTTAAGGACTTTGCTGCATTATTTAAGGACTCTGCTGCATTATTTAAGGAACTTGCTTCATTATTTAAGGACTCTGCTGCATTATTTAATGACTTTGCTGCATTATTTAAGGACTCTGCTGCATTATTTAAGGACTTTGCTGCATTATTTAAGGACTCTGCTGCATTATTTAAGGAATTTGCTGCATTATTTAAGGACTCTGCTGCATTATTTAATGACTTTGCTGCATTATTTAAGGACTCTGCTGCATTATTTAAGGACTTTGCTGCGGTATTTAATGACTCTGCAGCATTATTTAATGACTTTGCTGCATTATTTAAGGACTCTGCTGCATTATTTAAGGACTTTGCTGCATTATTTAAGGACTCTGATACGGTACTTAAGAACTCTGCTGCATTATTTAAGTACTTTGTTGCATTATTTAAGGACTCTGCTGCATTATTTAAGGACTTTGTTGCATTATTTAAGGACTCTTCTGCATTATTTAAGGACTTTGTTGCATTATTTAAGGACTTTGCTGCATTATTTAAGGACTTTGCTGCATTATTTAAGGACTCTGCTGCATTATTTAAAGACTTGGCTGGATTATTTAAGGACTCTGCTGCATTATTTAAGGAATTTGCTTCATTATTTAAGGACTCTGCTGCATTATTTAAGGACTTTGTTGCGTTATTTAAGGACTCTGCTGCATTATTTAAGGACTTTGTTGCATTATTTAAGGACTCTGCTGCATTATATAAGGACTTTGCTGCATTATTTAAGGACCCTGCTACGGTATTTCAGTAATCTACTGCATTATTTAAGGACTTTGTTGCATTATTTAAGGACTCTGCTGCATTATTTAAGGACCCTGCTGCGGTATTTCAGTACTCTGCTGCATTATTTAAGGACTCTGCTGCATTATTTATGGACTTTATTGTATTATTTAAAGACTTTGCTGAATTATTTAAGGAATTTGCTGCATTATTTAAGGACTTGGCTGGATTATTTAAGGACTCTGCTGCATTATTTAAGGACTTTGCTGCATTATTTAAGGACTCTGCTGCATTATTTAAGGACTTTGTTGCATTATTTAAGGACTCTGCTGCATTATTTAATTACTTTGTTGCATTATTTAAGGACTCTGCTGCATTATTTAAGGACCCTGCTGCGGTATTTCAGTATACTCTGCTGAATTATTTAAGGACTTTGCTGCATTATTTATGGACTTTATTGCATTATTTAAGGACTCTGCTGCATTATTTAAGGAATTTGCTGCATTATTTAGGTACTCTGCTGCATTATTTAAGGACTTTGCTGCGGTATTTAAGGACTTTATTGCATTATTTAAGGACTGTTCTGCATTATTTAAGGACTTTGTTGCATTATTTAAGGACTCTGCTACGGTACTTAAGGACTCTGCTGCATTATTTAAGTACTTTGTTGCATTATTTAAGGACTCTGCTGCATTATTTAAGGACTTTGCTGCATTATTTAAGGACTCTGCTGCATTATTTAAGGACTCTGCTGCATTATTTAAGGACTTTGTTGCATTATTTAAGGACTCTGCTGCATTATTTAAGTACTTTGTTGCATTATTTAAGGACTCTGCTGCATTATTTAAGGACTTTGCTGCATTATTTAAGGACTCTGCTGCATTATTTAAGGACTTTGCTGCATTATTTAAGGACTCTGCTGCATTATTTAAGGACTTTGCTGCATTATTTAAGGACTCTGCTGCATTATTTAAGGACTTTGTTGCATTATTTAAGGACTCTGCTGCATTATTTAAGGACCCTGCTGCGGTATTTCAGTACTCTGCTGCATTATTTAAGGACTTTGCTGCATTATTTATGGACTTTATTGCATTATTTAAAGACTTTGCTGCATTATTTAAGGAATTTGCTGCATTATTTAAGGACTTGGCTGGATTATTTAAGGACTGTGCTGCATTATTTAAGGACTTTGCTGCATTATTTAAGGACTCTGCTGCATTATTTAAGGACTTTGTTGCATTATTTAAGGACTCTGCTGCATTATTTAAGGACTTTGTTGCATTATTTAAGGACTCTGCTGCATTATTTAAGGACCCTGCTGCGGTATTTCAGTACTCTGCTGAATTATTTAAGGACTTTGCTGCATTATTTAAGGACTCTGCAGCATTATTTAATGACTTTGCTGCATTATTTAAGGACTTTGCTGCGGTATTTAAGGACTTTATTGCATTATTTAAGGACTGTTCTGCATTATTTAAGGACTTTGTTGCATTATTTAAGGACTCTGCTACAGTACTTAAGGACTCTGCTGCATTATTTAAGTACTTTGTTGCATTATTTAAGGACTCTGCTGCATTATTTAAGGACTTTGCTGCATTATTTAAGGACTCTGCTGCATTATTTAAGGACTTTGCTGCATTATTTAAGGACTCTGCTGCATTATTTAAGGACTTTGCTGCATTATTTAAGGACTCTGATATGGTACTTAAGAACTCTGCTGCATTATTTAAGTACTTTGTTGCATTATTTAAGGACTCTGCTGCATTATTTAAGGACTTTGTTGCATTATTTAAGGACTCTTCTGCATTACTTAAGGACTTTGTTGCATTATTTAAGGACTTTGCTGCATTATTTAAGGACTTTGCTGCATTATTTAAGGACTCTGCTGCATTATTTATGGACTTTATTGTATTATTTAAAGACTTTGCTGAATTATTTAAGGAATTTGCTGCATTATTTAAGGACTTGGCTGGATTATTTAAGGACTCTGCTGCATTATTTAAGGACTTTGCTGCATTATTTAAGGACTCTGCTGCATTATTTAAGGACTTTGTTGCATTATTTAAGGACTCTGCTGCATTATTTAATTACTTTGTTGCATTATTTAAGGACTCTGCTGCATTATTTAAGGACCCTGCTGCGGTATTTCAGTATACTCTGCTGAATTATTTAAGGACTTTGCTGCATTATTTATGGACTTTATTGCATTATTTAAGGACTCTGCTGCATTATTTAAGGAATTTGCTGCATTATTTAGGTACTCTGCTGCATTATTTAAGGACTTTGCTGCGGTATTTAAGGACTTTATTGCATTATTTAAGGACTGTTCTGCATTATTTAAGGACTTTGTTGCATTATTTAAGGACTCTGCTACGGTACTTAAGGACTCTGCTGCATTATTTAAGTACTTTGTTGCATTATTTAAGGACTCTGCTGCATTATTTAAGGACTTTGCTGCATTATTTAAGGACTCTGCTGCATTATTTAAGGACTCTGCTGCATTATTTAAGGACTTTGTTGCATTATTTAAGGACTCTGCTGCATTATTTAAGTACTTTGTTGCATTATTTAAGGATTCTGCTGCATTATTTAAGGACTTTGCTGCATTATTTAAGGACTCTGCTGCATTATTTAAGGACTTTGCTGCATTATTTAAGGACTCTGCTGCATTATTTAAGGACTTTGCTGCATTATTTAAGGACTCTGCTGCATTATTTAAGGACTTTGTTGCATTATTTAAGGACTCTGCTGCATTATTTAAGGACCCTGCTGCGGTATTTCAGTACTCTGCTGCATTATTTAAGGACTTTGCTGCATTATTTATGGACTTTATTGCATTATTTAAAGACTTTGCTGCATTATTTAAGGAATTTGCTGCATTATTTAAGGACTTGGCTGGATTATTTAAGGACTGTGCTGCATTATTTAAGGACTTTGCTGCATTATTTAAGGACTCTGCTGCATTATTTAAGGACTTTGTTGCATTATTTAAGGACTCTGCTGCATTATTTAAGGACTTTGTTGCATTATTTAAGGACTCTGCTGCATTATTTAAGGACCCTGCTGCGGTATTTCAGTACTCTGCTGAATTATTTAAGGACTTTGCTGCATTATTTAAGGACTCTGCAGCATTATTTAATGACTTTGCTGCATTATTTAAGGACTTTGCTGCGGTATTTAAGGACTTTATTGCATTATTTAAGGACTGTTCTGCATTATTTAAGGACTTTGTTGCATTATTTAAGGACTCTGCTACAGTACTTAAGGACTCTGCTGCATTATTTAAGTACTTTGTTGCATTATTTAAGGACTCTGCTGCATTATTTAAGGACTTTGCTGCATTATTTAAGGACTCTGCTGCATTATTTAAGGACTTTGCTGCATTATTTAAGGACTCTGCTGCATTATTTAAGGACTTTGCTGCATTATTTAAGGACTCTGATATGGTACTTAAGAACTCTGCTGCATTATTTAAGTACTTTGTTGCATTATTTAAGGACTCTGCTGCATTATTTAAGGACTTTGTTGCATTATTTAAGGACTCTTCTGCATTACTTAAGGACTTTGTTGCATTATTTAAGGACTTTGCTGCATTATTTAAGGACTTTGCTGCATTATTTAAGGACTCTGCTGCATTATTTAAGGACTTTGCTGCATTATTTAAGGACTCTGCTGCATTATTTAAGGACTTTGTTGCATTATTTAAGGACTCTGCTGCATTATTTAAGGACCCTGCTGCGGTATTTCAGTACTCTGCTGCATTATTTAAGGACTTTGCTGCATTATTTATGGACTTTATTGCATTATTTAAAGACTTTGCTGCATTATTTAAGGAATTTGCTGCATTATTTAAGGACTTGGCTGGATTATTTAAGGACTGTGCTGCATTATTTAAGGACTTTGCTGCATTATTTAAGGACTCTGCTGCATTATTTAAGGACTTTGTTGCATTATTTAAGGACTCTGCTGCATTATTTAAGGACTTTGTTGCATTATTTAAGGACTCTGCTGCATTATTTAAGGACCCTGCTGCGGTATTTCAGTACTCTGCTGAATTATTTAAGGACTTTGCTGCATTATTTAAGGACTCTGCAGCATTATTTAATGACTTTGCTGCATTATTTAAGGACTTTGCTGCGGTATTTAAGGACTTTATTGCATTATTTAAGGACTGTTCTGCATTATTTAAGGACTTTGTTGCATTATTTAAGGACTCTGCTACAGTACTTAAGGACTCTGCTGCATTATTTAAGTACTTTGTTGCATTATTTAAGGACTCTGCTGCATTATTTAAGGACTTTGCTGCATTATTTAAGGACTCTGCTGCATTATTTAAGGACTTTGCTGCATTATTTAAGGACTCTGCTGCATTATTTAAGGACTTTGCTGCATTATTTAAGGACTCTGATATGGTACTTAAGAACTCTGCTGCATTATTTAAGTACTTTGTTGCATTATTTAAGGACTCTGCTGCATTATTTAAGGACTTTGTTGCATTATTTAAGGACTCTTCTGCATTATTTAAGGACTTTGTTGCATTATTTAAGGACTTTGCTGCATTATTTAAGGACTTTGCTGCATTATTTAAGGACTCTGCTGCATTATTTAAGGAACTTGCTTCATTATTTAAGGACTCTGCTGCATTATTTAATGACTTTGCTGCATTATTTAAGGACTCTGCTGCATTATTTAAGGACTTTGCTGCATTATTTAAGGACTCTGCTGCATTATTTAAGGAATTTGCTGCATTATTTAAGGACTCTGCTGCATTATTTAATGACTTTGCTGCATTATTTAAGGACTCTGCTGCATTATTTAAGGACTTTGCTGCGGTATTTAATGACTCTGCAGCATTATTTAATGACTTTGCTGCATTATTTAAGGACTCTGCTGCATTATTTAAGGACTTTGCTGCATTATTTAAGGACTCTGATACGGTACTTAAGAACTCTGCTGCATTATTTAAGTACTTTGTTGCATTATTTAAGGACTCTGCTGCATTATTTAAGGACTTTGTTGCATTATTTAAGGACTCTTCTGCATTATTTAAGGACTTTGTTGCATTATTTAAGGACTTTGCTGCATTATTTAAGGACTTTGCTGCATTATTTAAGGACTCTGCTGCATTATTTAAAGACTTGGCTGGATTATTTAAGGACTCTGCTGCATTATTTAAGGAATTTGCTTCATTATTTAAGGACTCTGCTGCATTATTTAAGGACTTTGTTGCGTTATTTAAGGACTCTGCTGCATTATTTAAGGACTTTGTTGCATTATTTAAGGACTCTGCTGCATTATATAAGGACTTTGCTGCATTATTTAAGGACCCTGCTACGGTATTTCAGTAATCTACTGCATTATTTAAGGACTTTGTTGCATTATTTAAGGACTCTGCTGCATTATTTAAGGACCCTGCTGCGGTATTTCAGTACTCTGCTGCATTATTTAAGGACTCTGCTGCATTATTTATGGACTTTATTGTATTATTTAAAGACTTTGCTGAATTATTTAAGGAATTTGCTGCATTATTTAAGGACTTGGCTGGATTATTTAAGGACTCTGCTGCATTATTTAAGGACTTTGCTGCATTATTTAAGGACTCTGCTGCATTATTTAAGGACTTTGTTGCATTATTTAAGGACTCTGCTGCATTATTTAATTACTTTGTTGCATTATTTAAGGACTCTGCTGCATTATTTAAGGACCCTGCTGCGGTATTTCAGTATACTCTGCTGAATTATTTAAGGACTTTGCTGCATTATTTATGGACTTTATTGCATTATTTAAGGACTCTGCTGCATTATTTAAGGAATTTGCTGCATTATTTAGGTACTCTGCTGCATTATTTAAGGACTTTGCTGCGGTATTTAAGGACTTTATTGCATTATTTAAGGACTGTTCTGCATTATTTAAGGACTTTGTTGCATTATTTAAGGACTCTGCTACGGTACTTAAGGACTCTGCTGCATTATTTAAGTACTTTGTTGCATTATTTAAGGACTCTGCTGCATTATTTAAGGACTTTGCTGCATTATTTAAGGACTCTGCTGCATTATTTAAGGACTCTGCTGCATTATTTAAGGACTTTGTTGCATTATTTAAGGACTCTGCTGCATTATTTAAGTACTTTGTTGCATTATTTAAGGACTCTGCTGCATTATTTAAGGACTTTGCTGCATTATTTAAGGACTCTGCTGCATTATTTAAGGACTTTGCTGCATTATTTAAGGACTCTGCTGCATTATTTAAGGACTTTGCTGCATTATTTAAGGACTCTGCTGCATTATTTAAGGACTTTGTTGCATTATTTAAGGACTCTGCTGCATTATTTAAGGACCCTGCTGCGGTATTTCAGTACTCTGCTGCATTATTTAAGGACTTTGCTGCATTATTTATGGACTTTATTGCATTATTTAAAGACTTTGCTGCATTATTTAAGGAATTTGCTGCATTATTTAAGGACTTGGCTGGATTATTTAAGGACTGTGCTGCATTATTTAAGGACTTTGCTGCATTATTTAAGGACTCTGCTGCATTATTTAAGGACTTTGTTGCATTATTTAAGGACTCTGCTGCATTATTTAAGGACTTTGTTGCATTATTTAAGGACTCTGCTGCATTATTTAAGGACCCTGCTGCGGTATTTCAGTACTCTGCTGAATTATTTAAGGACTTTGCTGCATTATTTAAGGACTCTGCAGCATTATTTAATGACTTTGCTGCATTATTTAAGGACTTTGCTGCGGTATTTAAGGACTTTATTGCATTATTTAAGGACTGTTCTGCATTATTTAAGGACTTTGTTGCATTATTTAAGGACTCTGCTACAGTACTTAAGGACTCTGCTGCATTATTTAAGTACTTTGTTGCATTATTTAAGGACTCTGCTGCATTATTTAAGGACTTTGCTGCATTATTTAAGGACTCTGCTGCATTATTTAAGGACTTTGCTGCATTATTTAAGGACTCTGCTGCATTATTTAAGGACTTTGCTGCATTATTTAAGGACTCTGATATGGTACTTAAGAACTCTGCTGCATTATTTAAGTACTTTGTTGCATTATTTAAGGACTCTGCTGCATTATTTAAGGACTTTGTTGCATTATTTAAGGACTCTTCTGCATTACTTAAGGACTTTGTTGCATTATTTAAGGACTTTGCTGCATTATTTAAGGACTTTGCTGCATTATTTAAGGACTCTGCTGCATTATTTATGGACTTTATTGTATTATTTAAAGACTTTGCTGAATTATTTAAGGAATTTGCTGCATTATTTAAGGACTTGGCTGGATTATTTAAGGACTCTGCTGCATTATTTAAGGACTTTGCTGCATTATTTAAGGACTCTGCTGCATTATTTAAGGACTTTGTTGCATTATTTAAGGACTCTGCTGCATTATTTAATTACTTTGTTGCATTATTTAAGGACTCTGCTGCATTATTTAAGGACCCTGCTGCGGTATTTCAGTATACTCTGCTGAATTATTTAAGGACTTTGCTGCATTATTTATGGACTTTATTGCATTATTTAAGGACTCTGCTGCATTATTTAAGGAATTTGCTGCATTATTTAGGTACTCTGCTGCATTATTTAAGGACTTTGCTGCGGTATTTAAGGACTTTATTGCATTATTTAAGGACTGTTCTGCATTATTTAAGGACTTTGTTGCATTATTTAAGGACTCTGCTACGGTACTTAAGGACTCTGCTGCATTATTTAAGTACTTTGTTGCATTATTTAAGGACTCTGCTGCATTATTTAAGGACTTTGCTGCATTATTTAAGGACTCTGCTGCATTATTTAAGGACTCTGCTGCATTATTTAAGGACTTTGTTGCATTATTTAAGGACTCTGCTGCATTATTTAAGTACTTTGTTGCATTATTTAAGGATTCTGCTGCATTATTTAAGGACTTTGCTGCATTATTTAAGGACTCTGCTGCATTATTTAAGGACTTTGCTGCATTATTTAAGGACTCTGCTGCATTATTTAAGGACTTTGCTGCATTATTTAAGGACTCTGCTGCATTATTTAAGGACCCTGCTGCGGTATTTCAGTACTCTGCTGCATTATTTAAGGACTTTGCTGCATTATTTATGGACTTTATTGCATTATTTAAAGACTTTGCTGCATTATTTAAGGAATTTGCTGCATTATTTAAGGACTTGGCTGGATTATTTAAGGACTGTGCTGCATTATTTAAGGACTTTGCTGCATTATTTAAGGACTCTGCTGCATTATTTAAGGACTTTGTTGCATTATTTAAGGACTCTGCTGCATTATTTAAGGACTTTGTTGCATTATTTAAGGACTCTGCTGCATTATTTAAGGACCCTGCTGCGGTATTTCAGTACTCTGCTGAATTATTTAAGGACTTTGCTGCATTATTTAAGGACTCTGCAGCATTATTTAATGACTTTGCTGCATTATTTAAGGACTTTGCTGCGGTATTTAAGGACTTTATTGCATTATTTAAGGACTGTTCTGCATTATTTAAGGACTTTGTTGCATTATTTAAGGACTCTGCTACAGTACTTAAGGACTCTGCTGCATTATTTAAGTACTTTGTTGCATTATTTAAGGACTCTGCTGCATTATTTAAGGACTTTGCTGCATTATTTAAGGACTCTGCTGCATTATTTAAGGACTTTGCTGCATTATTTAAGGACTCTGCTGCATTATTTAAGGACTTTGCTGCATTATTTAAGGACTCTGATATGGTACTTAAGAACTCTGCTGCATTATTTAAGTACTTTGTTGCATTATTTAAGGACTCTGCTGCATTATTTAAGGACTTTGTTGCATTATTTAAGGACTCTTCTGCATTACTTAAGGACTTTGTTGCATTATTTAAGGACTTTGCTGCATTATTTAAGGACTTTGCTGCATTATTTAAGGACTCTGCTGCATTATTTAAGGAACTTGCTTCATTATTTAAGGACTCTGCTGCATTATTTAATGACTTTGCTGCATTATTTAAGGACTCTGCTGCATTATTTAAGGACTTTGCTGCATTATTTAAGGACTCTGCTGCATTATTTAAGGAATTTGCTGCATTATTTAAGGACTCTGCTGCATTATTTAATGACTTTGCTGCATTATTTAAGGACTCTGCTGCATTATTTAAGGACTTTGCTGCGGTATTTAATGACTCTGCAGCATTATTTAATGACTTTGCTGCATTATTTAAGGACTATGCTGCATTATTTAAGGACTTTGCTGCATTATTTAAGGACTCTGATACGGTACTTAAGAACTCTGCTGCATTATTTAAGTACTTTGTTGCATTATTTAAGGACTCTGCTGCATTATTTAAGGACTTTGTTGCATTATTTAAGGACTCTTCTGCATTATTTAAGGACTTTGTTGCATTATTTAAGGACTTTGCTGCATTATTTAATGACTTTGCTGCATTATTTAAGGACTCTGCTGCATTATTTAAAGACTTGGCTGGATTATTTAAGGACTCTGCTGCATTATTTAAGGAATTTGCTTCATTATTTAAGGACTCTGCTGCATTATTTAAGGACTTTGTTGCGTTATTTAAGGACTCTGCTGCATTATTTAAGGACTTTGTTGCATTATTTAAGGACTCTGCTGCATTATATAAGGACTTTGCTGCATTATTTAAGGACTTTATTGCATTATTTAAGGACTGTTCTGCATTATTTAAGGACTTTGTTGCATTATTTAAGGACTCTGCTGCATTATTTAAGGAATTTGCTGCATTATTTAAGGACTCTGCTGCATTATTTAATGACTTGCTGCATTATTTAAGGACTCTGCTACGGTACTTAAGGACTCTGCTGCATTATTTAAGTACTTTGTTGCATTATTTAAGGACTCTGCTGCATTATTTAAGGACTTTGCTACGGTATTTCAGTAATCTACTGCATTATTTAAGGACTTTGTTGCATTATTTAAGGACTCTGCTGCATTATTTAAGGACCCTGCTGCGGTATTTCAGTACTCTGCTGCATTATTTAAGGACTCTGCTGCATTATTTATGGACTTTATTGTATTATTTAAAGACTTTGCTGAATTATTTAAGGAATTTGCTGCATTATTTAAGGACCCTGCTACGGTATTTCAGTAATCTACTGCATTATTTAAGGACTTTGTTGCATTATTTAAGGACTCTGCTGCATTATTTAAGGAACCTGCTGCGGTTTTTCATTACTCTGCTGCATTATTTAAGGACTCTGCTGCATTATTTATGGACTTTATTGTATTATTTAAAGACTTTGCTGAATTATTTAAGGAATTTGCTGCATTATTTAAGGACTTGGCTGGATAATTTAAGGACTCTGCTGCATTATTTAAGGACTTTGCTGCATTATTTAAGGACTCTGCTGCATTATTTAAGGACTTTGTTGCATTATTTAAGGACTCTGCTGCATTATTTAAGGAATTTGCTGCATTATTTAGGTACTCTGCTGCATTATTTAAGGACTTTGCTGCGGTATTTAAGGACTTTATTGCATTATTTAAGGACTGTTCTGCATTATTTAAGGACTTTGTTGCATTATTTAAGGACTCTGCTACGGTACTTAAGGACTCTGCTGCATTATTTAAGTACTTTGTTGCATTATTTAAGGACTCTGCTGCATTATTTAAGGACTTTGCTGCATTATTTAAGGACTCTGCTGCATTATTTAAGGACTCTGCTGCATTATTTAAGGACTTTGTTGCATTATTTAAGGACTCTGCTGCATTATTTAAGTACTTTGTTGCATTATTTAAGGACTCTGCTGCATTATTTAAGGACTTTGCTGCATTATTTAAGGACTCTGCTGCATTATTTAAGGACTTTGCTGCATTATTTAAGGACTCTGCTGCATTATTTAAGGACTTTGCTGCATTATTTAAGGACTCTGCTGCATTATTTAAGGACTTTGTTGCATTATTTAAGGACTCTGCTGCATTATTTAAGGACCCTGCTGCGGTATTTCAGTACTCTGCTGCATTATTTAAGGACTTTGCTGCATTATTTATGGACTTTATTGCATTATTTAAAGACTTTGCTGCATTATTTAAGGAATTTGCTGCATTATTTAAGGACTTGGCTGGATTATTTAAGGACTGTGCTGCATTATTTAAGGACTTTGCTGCATTATTTAAGGACTCTGCTGCATTATTTAAGGACTTTGTTGCATTATTTAAGGACTCTGCTGCATTATTTAAGGACTTTGTTGCATTATTTAAGGACTCTGCTGCATTATTTAAGGACCCTGCTGCGGTATTTCAGTACTCTGCTGAATTATTTAAGGACTTTGCTGCATTATTTAAGGACTCTGCAGCATTATTTAATGACTTTGCTGCATTATTTAAGGACTTTGCTGCGGTATTTAAGGACTTTATTGCATTATTTAAGGACTGTTCTGCATTATTTAAGGACTTTGTTGCATTATTTAAGGACTCTGCTACAGTACTTAAGGACTCTGCTGCATTATTTAAGTACTTTGTTGCATTATTTAAGGACTCTGCTGCATTATTTAAGGACTTTGCTGCATTATTTAAGGACTCTGCTGCATTATTTAAGGACTTTGCTGCATTATTTAAGGACTCTGCTGCATTATTTAAGGACTTTGCTGCATTATTTAAGGACTCTGATATGGTACTTAAGAACTCTGCTGCATTATTTAAGTACTTTGTTGCATTATTTAAGGACTCTGCTGCATTATTTAAGGACTTTGTTGCATTATTTAAGGACTCTTCTGCATTATTTAAGGACTTTGTTGCATTATTTAAGGACTTTGCTGCATTATTTAAGGACTTTGCTGCATTATTTAAGGACTCTGCTGCATTATTTAAGGAACTTGCTTCATTATTTAAGGACTCTGCTGCATTATTTAATGACTTTGCTGCATTATTTAAGGACTCTGCTGCATTATTTAAGGACTTTGCTGCATTATTTAAGGACTCTGCTGCATTATTTAAGGAATTTGCTGCATTATTTAAGGACTCTGCTGCATTATTTAATGACTTTGCTGCATTATTTAAGGACTCTGCTGCATTATTTAAGGACTTTGCTGCGGTATTTAATGACTCTGCAGCATTATTTAATGACTTTGCTGCATTATTTAAGGACTCTGCTGCATTATTTAAGGACTTTGCTGCATTATTTAAGGACTCTGATACGGTACTTAAGAACTCTGCTGCATTATTTAAGTACTTTGTTGCATTATTTAAGGACTCTGCTGCATTATTTAAGGACTTTGTTGCATTATTTAAGGACTCTTCTGCATTATTTAAGGACTTTGTTGCATTATTTAAGGACTTTGCTGCATTATTTAAGGACTTTGCTGCATTATTTAAGGACTCTGCTGCATTATTTAAAGACTTGGCTGGATTATTTAAGGACTCTGCTGCATTATTTAAGGAATTTGCTTCATTATTTAAGGACTCTGCTGCATTATTTAAGGACTTTGTTGCGTTATTTAAGGACTCTGCTGCATTATTTAAGGACTTTGTTGCATTATTTAAGGACTCTGCTGCATTATATAAGGACTTTGCTGCATTATTTAAGGACCCTGCTACGGTATTTCAGTAATCTACTGCATTATTTAAGGACTTTGTTGCATTATTTAAGGACTCTGCTGCATTATTTAAGGACCCTGCTGCGGTATTTCAGTACTCTGCTGCATTATTTAAGGACTCTGCTGCATTATTTATGGACTTTATTGTATTATTTAAAGACTTTGCTGAATTATTTAAGGAATTTGCTGCATTATTTAAGGACTTGGCTGGATTATTTAAGGACTCTGCTGCATTATTTAAGGACTTTGCTGCATTATTTAAGGACTCTGCTGCATTATTTAAGGACTTTGTTGCATTATTTAAGGACTCTGCTGCATTATTTAATTACTTTGTTGCATTATTTAAGGACTCTGCTGCATTATTTAAGGACCCTGCTGCGGTATTTCAGTACTCTGCTGCATTATTTAAGGACTTTGCTGCATTATTTATGGACTTTATTGCATTATTTAAAGACTTTGCTGCATTATTTAAGGAATTTGCTGCATTATTTAAGGACTTGGCTGGATTATTTAAGGACTGTGCTGCATTATTTAAGGACTTTGCTGCATTATTTAAGGACTCTGCTGCATTATTTAAGGACTTTGTTGCATTATTTAAGGACTCTGCTGCATTATTTAAGGACTTTGTTGCATTATTTAAGGACTCTGCTGCATTATTTAAGGACCCTGCTGCGGTATTTCAGTACTCTGCTGAATTATTTAAGGACTTTGCTGCATTATTTAAGGACTCTGCAGCATTATTTAATGACTTTGCTGCATTATTTAAGGACTTTGCTGCGGTATTTAAGGACTTTATTGCATTATTTAAGGACTGTTCTGCATTATTTAAGGACTTTGTTGCATTATTTAAGGACTCTGCTACAGTACTTAAGGACTCTGCTGCATTATTTAAGTACTTTGTTGCATTATTTAAGGACTCTGCTGCATTATTTAAGGACTTTGCTGCATTATTTAAGGACTCTGCTGCATTATTTAAGGACTTTGCTGCATTATTTAAGGACTCTGCTGCATTATTTAAGGACTTTGCTGCATTATTTAAGGACTCTGATATGGTACTTAAGAACTCTGCTGCATTATTTAAGTACTTTGTTGCATTATTTAAGGACTCTGCTGCATTATTTAAGGACTTTGTTGCATTATTTAAGGACTCTTCTGCATTACTTAAGGACTTTGTTGCATTATTTAAGGACTTTGCTGCATTATTTAAGGACTTTGCTGCATTATTTAAGGACTCTGCTGCATTATTTAAGGACTTTGCTGCATTATTTAAGGACTCTGCTGCATTATTTAAGGACTTTGTTGCATTATTTAAGGACTCTGCTGCATTATTTAAGGACCCTGCTGCGGTATTTCAGTACTCTGCTGCATTATTTAAGGACTTTGCTGCATTATTTATGGACTTTATTGCATTATTTAAAGACTTTGCTGCATTATTTAAGGAATTTGCTGCATTATTTAAGGACTTGGCTGGATTATTTAAGGACTGTGCTGCATTATTTAAGGACTTTGCTGCATTATTTAAGGACTCTGCTGCATTATTTAAGGACTTTGTTGCATTATTTAAGGACTCTGCTGCATTATTTAAGGACTTTGTTGCATTATTTAAGGACTCTGCTGCATTATTTAAGGACCCTGCTGCGGTATTTCAGTACTCTGCTGAATTATTTAAGGACTTTGCTGCATTATTTAAGGACTCTGCAGCATTATTTAATGACTTTGCTGCATTATTTAAGGACTTTGCTGCGGTATTTAAGGACTTTATTGCATTATTTAAGGACTGTTCTGCATTATTTAAGGACTTTGTTGCATTATTTAAGGACTCTGCTACAGTACTTAAGGACTCTGCTGCATTATTTAAGTACTTTGTTGCATTATTTAAGGACTCTGCTGCATTATTTAAGGACTTTGCTGCATTATTTAAGGACTCTGCTGCATTATTTAAGGACTTTGCTGCATTATTTAAGGACTCTGCTGCATTATTTAAGGACTTTGCTGCATTATTTAAGGACTCTGATATGGTACTTAAGAACTCTGCTGCATTATTTAAGTACTTTGTTGCATTATTTAAGGACTCTGCTGCATTATTTAAGGACTTTGTTGCATTATTTAAGGACTCTTCTGCATTATTTAAGGACTTTGTTGCATTATTTAAGGACTTTGCTGCATTATTTAAGGACTTTGCTGCATTATTTAAGGACTCTGCTGCATTATTTAAGGAACTTGCTTCATTATTTAAGGACTCTGCTGCATTATTTAATGACTTTGCTGCATTATTTAAGGACTCTGCTGCATTATTTAAGGACTTTGCTGCATTATTTAAGGACTCTGCTGCATTATTTAAGGAATTTGCTGCATTATTTAAGGACTCTGCTGCATTATTTAATGACTTTGCTGCATTATTTAAGGACTCTGCTGCATTATTTAAGGACTTTGCTGCGGTATTTAATGACTCTGCAGCATTATTTAATGACTTTGCTGCATTATTTAAGGACTCTGCTGCATTATTTAAGGACTTTGCTGCATTATTTAAGGACTCTGATACGGTACTTAAGAACTCTGCTGCATTATTTAAGTACTTTGTTGCATTATTTAAGGACTCTGCTGCATTATTTAAGGACTTTGTTGCATTATTTAAGGACTCTTCTGCATTATTTAAGGACTTTGTTGCATTATTTAAGGACTTTGCTGCATTATTTAAGGACTTTGCTGCATTATTTAAGGACTCTGCTGCATTATTTAAAGACTTGGCTGGATTATTTAAGGACTCTGCTGCATTATTTAAGGAATTTGCTTCATTATTTAAGGACTCTGCTGCATTATTTAAGGACTTTGTTGCGTTATTTAAGGACTCTGCTGCATTATTTAAGGACTTTGTTGCATTATTTAAGGACTCTGCTGCATTATATAAGGACTTTGCTGCATTATTTAAGGACCCTGCTACGGTATTTCAGTAATCTACTGCATTATTTAAGGACTTTGTTGCATTATTTAAGGACTCTGCTGCATTATTTAAGGACCCTGCTGCGGTATTTCAGTACTCTGCTGCATTATTTAAGGACTCTGCTGCATTATTTATGGACTTTATTGTATTATTTAAAGACTTTGCTGAATTATTTAAGGAATTTGCTGCATTATTTAAGGACTTGGCTGGATTATTTAAGGACTCTGCTGCATTATTTAAGGACTTTGCTGCATTATTTAAGGACTCTGCTGCATTATTTAAGGACTTTGTTGCATTATTTAAGGACTCTGCTGCATTATTTAATTACTTTGTTGCATTATTTAAGGACTCTGCTGCATTATTTAAGGACCCTGCTGCGGTATTTCAGTATACTCTGCTGAATTATTTAAGGACTTTGCTGCATTATTTATGGACTTTATTGCATTATTTAAGGACTCTGCTGCATTATTTAAGGAATTTGCTGCATTATTTAGGTACTCTGCTGCATTATTTAAGGACTTTGCTGCGGTATTTAAGGACTTTATTGCATTATTTAAGGACTGTTCTGCATTATTTAAGGACTTTGTTGCATTATTTAAGGACTCTGCTACGGTACTTAAGGACTCTGCTGCATTATTTAAGTACTTTGTTGCATTATTTAAGGACTCTGCTGCATTATTTAAGGACTTTGCTGCATTATTTAAGGACTCTGCTGCATTATTTAAGGACTCTGCTGCATTATTTAAGGACTTTGTTGCATTATTTAAGGACTCTGCTGCATTATTTAAGTACTTTGTTGCATTATTTAAGGACTCTGCTGCATTATTTAAGGACTTTGCTGCATTATTTAAGGACTCTGCTGCATTATTTAAGGACTTTGCTGCATTATTTAAGGACTCTGCTGCATTATTTAAGGACTTTGCTGCATTATTTAAGGACTCTGCTGCATTATTTAAGGACTTTGTTGCATTATTTAAGGACTCTGCTGCATTATTTAAGGACCCTGCTGCGGTATTTCAGTACTCTGCTGCATTATTTAAGGACTTTGCTGCATTATTTATGGACTTTATTGCATTATTTAAAGACTTTGCTGCATTATTTAAGGAATTTGCTGCATTATTTAAGGACTTGGCTGGATTATTTAAGGACTGTGCTGCATTATTTAAGGACTTTGCTGCATTATTTAAGGACTCTGCTGCATTATTTAAGGACTTTGTTGCATTATTTAAGGACTCTGCTGCATTATTTAAGGACTTTGTTGCATTATTTAAGGACTCTGCTGCATTATTTAAGGACCCTGCTGCGGTATTTCAGTACTCTGCTGAATTATTTAAGGACTTTGCTGCATTATTTAAGGACTCTGCAGCATTATTTAATGACTTTGCTGCATTATTTAAGGACTTTGCTGCGGTATTTAAGGACTTTATTGCATTATTTAAGGACTGTTCTGCATTATTTAAGGACTTTGTTGCATTATTTAAGGACTCTGCTACAGTACTTAAGGACTCTGCTGCATTATTTAAGTACTTTGTTGCATTATTTAAGGACTCTGCTGCATTATTTAAGGACTTTGCTGCATTATTTAAGGACTCTGCTGCATTATTTAAGGACTTTGCTGCATTATTTAAGGACTCTGCTGCATTATTTAAGGACTTTGCTGCATTATTTAAGGACTCTGATATGGTACTTAAGAACTCTGCTGCATTATTTAAGTACTTTGTTGCATTATTTAAGGACTCTGCTGCATTATTTAAGGACTTTGTTGCATTATTTAAGGACTCTTCTGCATTACTTAAGGACTTTGTTGCATTATTTAAGGACTTTGCTGCATTATTTAAGGACTTTGCTGCATTATTTAAGGACTCTGCTGCATTATTTATGGACTTTATTGTATTATTTAAAGACTTTGCTGAATTATTTAAGGAATTTGCTGCATTATTTAAGGACTTGGCTGGATTATTTAAGGACTCTGCTGCATTATTTAAGGACTTTGCTGCATTATTTAAGGACTCTGCTGCATTATTTAAGGACTTTGTTGCATTATTTAAGGACTCTGCTGCATTATTTAATTACTTTGTTGCATTATTTAAGGACTCTGCTGCATTATTTAAGGACCCTGCTGCGGTATTTCAGTATACTCTGCTGAATTATTTAAGGACTTTGCTGCATTATTTATGGACTTTATTGCATTATTTAAGGACTCTGCTGCATTATTTAAGGAATTTGCTGCATTATTTAGGTACTCTGCTGCATTATTTAAGGACTTTGCTGCGGTATTTAAGGACTTTATTGCATTATTTAAGGACTGTTCTGCATTATTTAAGGACTTTGTTGCATTATTTAAGGACTCTGCTACGGTACTTAAGGACTCTGCTGCATTATTTAAGTACTTTGTTGCATTATTTAAGGACTCTGCTGCATTATTTAAGGACTTTGCTGCATTATTTAAGGACTCTGCTGCATTATTTAAGGACTCTGCTGCATTATTTAAGGACTTTGTTGCATTATTTAAGGACTCTGCTGCATTATTTAAGTACTTTGTTGCATTATTTAAGGATTCTGCTGCATTATTTAAGGACTTTGCTGCATTATTTAAGGACTCTGCTGCATTATTTAAGGACTTTGCTGCATTATTTAAGGACTCTGCTGCATTATTTAAGGACTTTGCTGCATTATTTAAGGACTCTGCTGCATTATTTAAGGACCCTGCTGCGGTATTTCAGTACTCTGCTGCATTATTTAAGGACTTTGCTGCATTATTTATGGACTTTATTGCATTATTTAAAGACTTTGCTGCATTATTTAAGGAATTTGCTGCATTATTTAAGGACTTGGCTGGATTATTTAAGGACTGTGCTGCATTATTTAAGGACTTTGCTGCATTATTTAAGGACTCTGCTGCATTATTTAAGGACTTTGTTGCATTATTTAAGGACTCTGCTGCATTATTTAAGGACTTTGTTGCATTATTTAAGGACTCTGCTGCATTATTTAAGGACCCTGCTGCGGTATTTCAGTACTCTGCTGAATTATTTAAGGACTTTGCTGCATTATTTAAGGACTCTGCAGCATTATTTAATGACTTTGCTGCATTATTTAAGGACTTTGCTGCGGTATTTAAGGACTTTATTGCATTATTTAAGGACTGTTCTGCATTATTTAAGGACTTTGTTGCATTATTTAAGGACTCTGCTACAGTACTTAAGGACTCTGCTGCATTATTTAAGTACTTTGTTGCATTATTTAAGGACTCTGCTGCATTATTTAAGGACTTTGCTGCATTATTTAAGGACTCTGCTGCATTATTTAAGGACTTTGCTGCATTATTTAAGGACTCTGCTGCATTATTTAAGGACTTTGCTGCATTATTTAAGGACTCTGATATGGTACTTAAGAACTCTGCTGCATTATTTAAGTACTTTGTTGCATTATTTAAGGACTCTGCTGCATTATTTAAGGACTTTGTTGCATTATTTAAGGACTCTTCTGCATTACTTAAGGACTTTGTTGCATTATTTAAGGACTTTGCTGCATTATTTAAGGACTTTGCTGCATTATTTAAGGACTCTGCTGCATTATTTAAGGAACTTGCTTCATTATTTAAGGACTCTGCTGCATTATTTAATGACTTTGCTGCATTATTTAAGGACTCTGCTGCATTATTTAAGGACTTTGCTGCATTATTTAAGGACTCTGCTGCATTATTTAAGGAATTTGCTGCATTATTTAAGGACTCTGCTGCATTATTTAATGACTTTGCTGCATTATTTAAGGACTCTGCTGCATTATTTAAGGACTTTGCTGCGGTATTTAATGACTCTGCAGCATTATTTAATGACTTTGCTGCATTATTTAAGGACTATGCTGCATTATTTAAGGACTTTGCTGCATTATTTAAGGACTCTGATACGGTACTTAAGAACTCTGCTGCATTATTTAAGTACTTTGTTGCATTATTTAAGGACTCTGCTGCATTATTTAAGGACTTTGTTGCATTATTTAAGGACTCTTCTGCATTATTTAAGGACTTTGTTGCATTATTTAAGGACTTTGCTGCATTATTTAATGACTTTGCTGCATTATTTAAGGACTCTGCTGCATTATTTAAAGACTTGGCTGGATTATTTAAGGACTCTGCTGCATTATTTAAGGAATTTGCTTCATTATTTAAGGACTCTGCTGCATTATTTAAGGACTTTGTTGCGTTATTTAAGGACTCTGCTGCATTATTTAAGGACTTTGTTGCATTATTTAAGGACTCTGCTGCATTATATAAGGACTTTGCTGCATTATTTAAGGACTTTATTGCATTATTTAAGGACTGTTCTGCATTATTTAAGGACTTTGTTGCATTATTTAAGGACTCTGCTGCATTATTTAAGGAATTTGCTGCATTATTTAAGGACTCTGCTGCATTATTTAATGACTTGCTGCATTATTTAAGGACTCTGCTACGGTACTTAAGGACTCTGCTGCATTATTTAAGTACTTTGTTGCATTATTTAAGGACTCTGCTGCATTATTTAAGGACTTTGCTACGGTATTTCAGTAATCTACTGCATTATTTAAGGACTTTGTTGCATTATTTAAGGACTCTGCTGCATTATTTAAGGACCCTGCTGCGGTATTTCAGTACTCTGCTGCATTATTTAAGGACTCTGCTGCATTATTTATGGACTTTATTGTATTATTTAAAGACTTTGCTGAATTATTTAAGGAATTTGCTGCATTATTTAAGGACCCTGCTACGGTATTTCAGTAATCTACTGCATTATTTAAGGACTTTGTTGCATTATTTAAGGACTCTGCTGCATTATTTAAGGAACCTGCTGCGGTTTTTCATTACTCTGCTGCATTATTTAAGGACTCTGCTGCATTATTTATGGACTTTATTGTATTATTTAAAGACTTTGCTGAATTATTTAAGGAATTTGCTGCATTATTTAAGGACTTGGCTGGATAATTTAAGGACTCTGCTGCATTATTTAAGGACTTTGCTGCATTATTTAAGGACTCTGCTGCATTATTTAAGGACTTTGTTGCATTATTTAAGGACTCTGCTGCATTATTTAAGGAATTTGCTGCATTATTTAGGTACTCTGCTGCATTATTTAAGGACTTTGCTGCGGTATTTAAGGACTTTATTGCATTATTTAAGGACTGTTCTGCATTATTTAAGGACTTTGTTGCATTATTTAAGGACTCTGCTACGGTACTTAAGGACTCTGCTGCATTATTTAAGTACTTTGTTGCATTATTTAAGGACTCTGCTGCATTATTTAAGGACTTTGCTGCATTATTTAAGGACTCTGCTGCATTATTTAAGGACTCTGCTGCATTATTTAAGGACTTTGTTGCATTATTTAAGGACTCTGCTGCATTATTTAAGTACTTTGTTGCATTATTTAAGGACTCTGCTGCATTATTTAAGGACTTTGCTGCATTATTTAAGGACTCTGCTGCATTATTTAAGGACTTTGCTGCATTATTTAAGGACTCTGCTGCATTATTTAAGGACTTTGCTGCATTATTTAAGGACTCTGCTGCATTATTTAAGGACTTTGTTGCATTATTTAAGGACTCTGCTGCATTATTTAAGGACCCTGCTGCGGTATTTCAGTACTCTGCTGCATTATTTAAGGACTTTGCTGCATTATTTATGGACTTTATTGCATTATTTAAAGACTTTGCTGCATTATTTAAGGAATTTGCTGCATTATTTAAGGACTTGGCTGGATTATTTAAGGACTGTGCTGCATTATTTAAGGACTTTGCTGCATTATTTAAGGACTCTGCTGCATTATTTAAGGACTTTGTTGCATTATTTAAGGACTCTGCTGCATTATTTAAGGACTTTGTTGCATTATTTAAGGACTCTGCTGCATTATTTAAGGACCCTGCTGCGGTATTTCAGTACTCTGCTGAATTATTTAAGGACTTTGCTGCATTATTTAAGGACTCTGCAGCATTATTTAATGACTTTGCTGCATTATTTAAGGACTTTGCTGCGGTATTTAAGGACTTTATTGCATTATTTAAGGACTGTTCTGCATTATTTAAGGACTTTGTTGCATTATTTAAGGACTCTGCTACAGTACTTAAGGACTCTGCTGCATTATTTAAGTACTTTGTTGCATTATTTAAGGACTCTGCTGCATTATTTAAGGACTTTGCTGCATTATTTAAGGACTCTGCTGCATTATTTAAGGACTTTGCTGCATTATTTAAGGACTCTGCTGCATTATTTAAGGACTTTGCTGCATTATTTAAGGACTCTGATATGGTACTTAAGAACTCTGCTGCATTATTTAAGTACTTTGTTGCATTATTTAAGGACTCTGCTGCATTATTTAAGGACTTTGTTGCATTATTTAAGGACTCTTCTGCATTATTTAAGGACTTTGTTGCATTATTTAAGGACTTTGCTGCATTATTTAAGGACTTTGCTGCATTATTTAAGGACTCTGCTGCATTATTTAAGGAACTTGCTTCATTATTTAAGGACTCTGCTGCATTATTTAATGACTTTGCTGCATTATTTAAGGACTCTGCTGCATTATTTAAGGACTTTGCTGCATTATTTAAGGACTCTGCTGCATTATTTAAGGAATTTGCTGCATTATTTAAGGACTCTGCTGCATTATTTAATGACTTTGCTGCATTATTTAAGGACTCTGCTGCATTATTTAAGGACTTTGCTGCGGTATTTAATGACTCTGCAGCATTATTTAATGACTTTGCTGCATTATTTAAGGACTCTGCTGCATTATTTAAGGACTTTGCTGCATTATTTAAGGACTCTGATACGGTACTTAAGAACTCTGCTGCATTATTTAAGTACTTTGTTGCATTATTTAAGGACTCTGCTGCATTATTTAAGGACTTTGTTGCATTATTTAAGGACTCTTCTGCATTATTTAAGGACTTTGTTGCATTATTTAAGGACTTTGCTGCATTATTTAAGGACTTTGCTGCATTATTTAAGGACTCTGCTGCATTATTTAAAGACTTGGCTGGATTATTTAAGGACTCTGCTGCATTATTTAAGGAATTTGCTTCATTATTTAAGGACTCTGCTGCATTATTTAAGGACTTTGTTGCGTTATTTAAGGACTCTGCTGCATTATTTAAGGACTTTGTTGCATTATTTAAGGACTCTGCTGCATTATATAAGGACTTTGCTGCATTATTTAAGGACCCTGCTACGGTATTTCAGTAATCTACTGCATTATTTAAGGACTTTGTTGCATTATTTAAGGACTCTGCTGCATTATTTAAGGACCCTGCTGCGGTATTTCAGTACTCTGCTGCATTATTTAAGGACTCTGCTGCATTATTTATGGACTTTATTGTATTATTTAAAGACTTTGCTGAATTATTTAAGGAATTTGCTGCATTATTTAAGGACTTGGCTGGATTATTTAAGGACTCTGCTGCATTATTTAAGGACTTTGCTGCATTATTTAAGGACTCTGCTGCATTATTTAAGGACTTTGTTGCATTATTTAAGGACTCTGCTGCATTATTTAATTACTTTGTTGCATTATTTAAGGACTCTGCTGCATTATTTAAGGACCCTGCTGCGGTATTTCAGTATACTCTGCTGAATTATTTAAGGACTTTGCTGCATTATTTATGGACTTTATTGCATTATTTAAGGACTCTGCTGCATTATTTAAGGAATTTGCTGCATTATTTAGGTACTCTGCTGCATTATTTAAGGACTTTGCTGCGGTATTTAAGGACTTTATTGCATTATTTAAGGACTGTTCTGCATTATTTAAGGACTTTGTTGCATTATTTAAGGACTCTGCTACGGTACTTAAGGACTCTGCTGCATTATTTAAGTACTTTGTTGCATTATTTAAGGACTCTGCTGCATTATTTAAGGACTTTGCTGCATTATTTAAGGACTCTGCTGCATTATTTAAGAACTCTGCTGCATTATTTAAGGACTTTGTTGCATTATTTAAGGACTCTGCTGCATTATTTAAGTACTTTGTTGCATTATTTAAGGACTCTGCTGCATTATTTAAGGACTTTGCTGCATTATTTAAGGACTCTGCTGCATTATTTAAGGACTTTGCTGCATTATTTAAGGACTCTGCTGCATTATTTAAGGACTTTGCTGCATTATTTAAGGACTCTGCTGCATTATTTAAGGACTTTGTTGCATTATTTAAGGACTCTGCTGCATTATTTAAGGACCCTGCTGCGGTATTTCAGTACTCTGCTGCATTATTTAAGGACTTTGCTGCATTATTTATGGACTTTATTGCATTATTTAAAGACTTTGCTGCATTATTTAAGGAATTTGCTGCATTATTTAAGGACTTGGCTGGATTATTTAAGGACTGTGCTGCATTATTTAAGGACTTTGCTGCATTATTTAAGGACTCTGCTGCATTATTTAAGGACTTTGTTGCATTATTTAAGGACTCTGCTGCATTATTTAAGGACTTTGTTGCATTATTTAAGGACTCTGCTGCATTATTTAAGGACCCTGCTGCGGTATTTCAGTACTCTGCTGAATTATTTAAGGACTTTGCTGCATTATTTAAGGACTCTGCAGCATTATTTAATGACTTTGCTGCATTATTTAAGGACTTTGCTGCGGTATTTAAGGACTTTATTGCATTATTTAAGGACTGTTCTGCATTATTTAAGGACTTTGTTGCATTATTTAAGGACTCTGCTACAGTACTTAAGGACTCTGCTGCATTATTTAAGTACTTTGTTGCATTATTTAAGGACTCTGCTGCATTATTTAAGGACTTTGCTGCATTATTTAAGGACTCTGCTGCATTATTTAAGGACTTTGCTGCATTATTTAAGGACTCTGCTGCATTATTTAAGGACTTTGCTGCATTATTTAAGGACTCTGATATGGTACTTAAGAACTCTGCTGCATTATTTAAGTACTTTGTTGCATTATTTAAGGACTCTGCTGCATTATTTAAGGACTTTGTTGCATTATTTAAGGACTCTTCTGCATTACTTAAGGACTTTGTTGCATTATTTAAGGACTTTGCTGCATTATTTAAGGACTTTGCTGCATTATTTAAGGACTCTGCTGCATTATTTATGGACTTTATTGTATTATTTAAAGACTTTGCTGAATTATTTAAGGAATTTGCTGCATTATTTAAGGACTTGGCTGGATTATTTAAGGACTCTGCTGCATTATTTAAGGACTTTGCTGCATTATTTAAGGACTCTGCTGCATTATTTAAGGACTTTGTTGCATTATTTAAGGACTCTGCTGCATTATTTAATTACTTTGTTGCATTATTTAAGGACTCTGCTGCATTATTTAAGGACCCTGCTGCGGTATTTCAGTATACTCTGCTGAATTATTTAAGGACTTTGCTGCATTATTTATGGACTTTATTGCATTATTTAAGGACTCTGCTGCATTATTTAAGGAATTTGCTGCATTATTTAGGTACTCTGCTGCATTATTTAAGGACTTTGCTGCGGTATTTAAGGACTTTATTGCATTATTTAAGGACTGTTCTGCATTATTTAAGGACTTTGTTGCATTATTTAAGGACTCTGCTACGGTACTTAAGGACTCTGCTGCATTATTTAAGTACTTTGTTGCATTATTTAAGGACTCTGCTGCATTATTTAAGGACTTTGCTGCATTATTTAAGGACTCTGCTGCATTATTTAAGGACTCTGCTGCATTATTTAAGGACTTTGTTGCATTATTTAAGGACTCTGCTGCATTATTTAAGTACTTTGTTGCATTATTTAAGGATTCTGCTGCATTATTTAAGGACTTTGCTGCATTATTTAAGGACTCTGCTGCATTATTTAAGGACTTTGCTGCATTATTTAAGGACTCTGCTGCATTATTTAAGGACTTTGCTGCATTATTTAAGGACTCTGCTGCATTATTTAAGGACTTTGTTGCATTATTTAAGGACTCTGCTGCATTATTTAAGTACTTTGTTGCATTATTTAAGGACTCTGCTGCATTATTTAAGGACTTTGCTGCATTATTTAAGGACTCTGCTGCATTATTTAAGGACTTTGCTGCATTATTTAAGGACTCTGCTGCATTATTTAAGGACTTTGCTGCATTATTTAAGGACTCTGCTGCATTATTTAAGGACTTTGTTGCATTATTTAAGGACTCTGCTGCATTATTTAAGGACCCTGCTGCGGTATTTCAGTACTCTGCTGCATTATTTAAGGACTTTGCTGCATTATTTATGGACTTTATTGCATTATTTAAAGACTTTGCTGCATTATTTAAGGAATTTGCTGCATTATTTAAGGACTTGGCTGGATTATTTAAGGACTGTGCTGCATTATTTAAGGACTTTGCTGCATTATTTAAGGACTCTGCTGCATTATTTAAGGACTTTGTTGCATTATTTAAGGACTCTGCTGCATTATTTAAGGACTTTGTTGCATTATTTAAGGACTCTGCTGCATTATTTAAGGACCCTGCTGCGGTATTTCAGTACTCTGCTGAATTATTTAAGGACTTTGCTGCATTATTTAAGGACTCTGCAGCATTATTTAATGACTTTGCTGCATTATTTAAGGACTTTGCTGCGGTATTTAAGGACTTTATTGCATTATTTAAGGACTGTTCTGCATTATTTAAGGACTTTGTTGCATTATTTAAGGACTCTGCTACAGTACTTAAGGACTCTGCTGCATTATTTAAGTACTTTGTTGCATTATTTAAGGACTCTGCTGCATTATTTAAGGACTTTGCTGCATTATTTAAGGACTCTGCTGCATTATTTAAGGACTTTGCTGCATTATTTAAGGACTCTGCTGCATTATTTAAGGACTTTGCTGCATTATTTAAGGACTCTGATATGGTACTTAAGAACTCTGCTGCATTATTTAAGTACTTTGTTGCATTACTTAAGGACTCTGCTGCATTATTTAAGGACTTTGTTGCATTATTTAAGGACTCTTCTGCATTATTTAAGGACTTTGTTGCATTATTTAAGGACTTTGCTGCATTATTTAAGGACTTTGCTGCATTATTTAAGGACTCTGCTGCATTATTTAAGGAACTTGCTTCATTATTTAAGGACTCTGCTGCATTATTTAATGACTTTGCTGCATTATTTAAGGACTCTGCTGCATTATTTAAGGACTTTGCTGCATTATTTAAGGACTCTGCTGCATTATTTAAGGAATTTGCTGCATTATTTAAGGACTCTGCTGCATTATTTAATGACTTTGCTGCATTATTTAAGGACTCTGCTGCATTATTTAAGGACTTTGCTGCGGTATTTAATGACTCTGCAGCATTATTTAATGACTTTGCTGCATTATTTAAGGACTCTGCTGCATTATTTAAGGACTTTGCTGCATTATTTAAGGACTCTGATACGGTACTTAAGAACTCTGCTGCATTATTTAAGTACTTTGTTGCATTATTTAAGGACTCTGCTGCATTATTTAAGGACTTTGTTGCATTATTTAAGGACTCTTCTGCATTATTTAAGGACTTTGTTGCATTATTTAAGGACTTTGCTGCATTATTTAAGGACTTTGCTGCATTATTTAAGGACTCTGCTGCATTATTTAAAGACTTGGCTGGATTATTTAAGGACTCTGCTGCATTATTTAAGGAATTTGCTTCATTATTTAAGGACTCTGCTGCATTATTTAAGGACTTTGTTGCGTTATTTAAGGACTCTGCTGCATTATTTAAGGACTTTGTTGCATTATTTAAGGACTCTGCTGCATTATATAAGGACTTTGCTGCATTATTTAAGGACCCTGCTACGGTATTTCAGTAATCTACTGCATTATTTAAGGACTTTGTTGCATTATTTAAGGACTCTGCTGCATTATTTAAGGACCCTGCTGCGGTATTTCAGTACTCTGCTGCATTATTTAAGGACTCTGCTGCATTATTTATGGACTTTATTGTATTATTTAAAGACTTTGCTGAATTATTTAAAGAATTTGCTGCATTATTTAAGGACTTGGCTGGATTATTTAAGGACTCTGCTGCATTATTTAAGGACTTTGCTGCATTATTTAAGGACTCTGCTGCATTATTTAAGGACTTTGTTGCATTATTTAAGGACTCTGCTGCATTATTTAATTACTTTGTTGCATTATTTAAGGACTCTGCTGCATTATTTAAGGACCCTGCTGCGGTATTTCAGTATACTCTGCTGAATTATTTAAGGACTTTGCTGCATTATTTATGGACTTTATTGCATTATTTAAGGACTCTGCTGCATTATTTAAGGAATTTGCTGCATTATTTAGGTACTCTGCTGCATTATTTAAGGACTTTGCTGCGGTATTTAAGGACTTTATTGCATTATTTAAGGACTGTTCTGCATTATTTAAGGACTTTGTTGCATTATTTAAGGACTCTGCTACGGTACTTAAGGACTCTGCTGCATTATTTAAGTACTTTGTTGCATTATTTAAGGACTCTGCTGCATTATTTAAGGACTTTGCTGCATTATTTAAGGACTCTGCTGCATTATTTAAGGACTCTGCTGCATTATTTAAGGACTTTGTTGCATTATTTAAGGACTCTGCTGCATTATTTAAGTACTTTGTTGCATTATTTAAGGACTCTGCTGCATTATTTAAGGACTTTGCTGCATTATTTAAGGACTCTGCTGCATTATTTAAGGACTTTGCTGCATTATTTAAGGACTCTGCTGCATTATTTAAGGACTTTGCTGCATTATTTAAGGACTCTGCTGCATTATTTAAGGACTTTGTTGCATTATTTAAGGACTCTGCTGCATTATTTAAGGACCCTGCTGCGGTATTTCAGTACTCTGCTGCATTATTTAAGGACTTTGCTGCATTATTTATGGACTTTATTGCATTATTTAAAGACTTTGCTGCATTATTTAAGGAATTTGCTGCATTATTTAAGGACTTGGCTGGATTATTTAAGGACTGTGCTGCATTATTTAAGGACTTTGCTGCATTATTTAAGGACTCTGCTGCATTATTTAAGGACTTTGTTGCATTATTTAAGGACTCTGCTGCATTATTTAAGGACTTTGTTGCATTATTTAAGGACTCTGCTGCATTATTTAAGGACCCTGCTGCGGTATTTCAGTACTCTGCTGAATTATTTAAGGACTTTGCTGCATTATTTAAGGACTCTGCAGCATTATTTAATGACTTTGCTGCATTATTTAAGGACTTTGCTGCGGTATTTAAGGACTTTATTGCATTATTTAAGGACTGTTCTGCATTATTTAAGGACTTTGTTGCATTATTTAAGGACTCTGCTACAGTACTTAACGACTCTGCTGCATTATTTAAGTACTTTGTTGCATTATTTAAGGACTCTGCTGCATTATTTAAGGACTTTGCTGCATTATTTAAGGACTCTGCTGCATTATTTAAGGACTTTGCTGCATTATTTAAGGACTCTGCTGCATTATTTAAGGACTTTGCTGCATTATTTAAGGACTCTGATATGGTACTTAAGAACTCTGCTGCATTATTTAAGTACTTTGTTGCATTATTTAAGGACTCTGCTGCATTATTTAAGGACTTTGTTGCATTATTTAAGGACTCTTCTGCATTACTTAAGGACTTTGTTGCATTATTTAAGGACTTTGCTGCATTATTTAAGGACTTTGCTGCATTATTTAAGGACTCTGCTGCATTATTTATGGACTTTATTGTATTATTTAAAGACTTTGCTGAATTATTTAAGGAATTTGCTGCATTATTTAAGGACTTGGCTGGATTATTTAAGGACTCTGCTGCATTATTTAAGGACTTTGCTGCATTATTTAAGGACTCTGCTGCATTATTTAAGGACTTTGTTGCATTATTTAAGGACTCTGCTGCATTATTTAATTACTTTGTTGCATTATTTAAGGACTCTGCTGCATTATTTAAGGACCCTGCTGCGGTATTTCAGTATACTCTGCTGAATTATTTAAGGACTTTGCTGCATTATTTATGGACTTTATTGCATTATTTAAGGACTCTGCTGCATTATTTAAGGAATTTGCTGCATTATTTAGGTACTCTGCTGCATTATTTAAGGACTTTGCTGCGGTATTTAAGGACTTTATTGCATTATTTAAGGACTGTTCTGCATTATTTAAGGACTTTGTTGCATTATTTAAGGACTCTGCTACGGTACTTAAGGACTCTGCTGCATTATTTAAGTACTTTGTTGCATTATTTAAGGACTCTGCTGCATTATTTAAGGACTTTGCTGCATTATTTAAGGACTCTGCTGCATTATTTAAGGACTCTGCTGCATTATTTAAGGACTTTGTTGCATTATTTAAGGACTCTGCTGCATTATTTAAGTACTTTGTTGCATTATTTAAGGATTCTGCTGCATTATTTAAGGACTTTGCTGCATTATTTAAGGACTCTGCTGCATTATTTAAGGACTTTGCTGCATTATTTAAGGACTCTGCTGCATTATTTAAGGACTTTGCTGCATTATTTAAGGACTCTGCTGCATTATTTAAGGACTTTGTTGCATTATTTAAGGACTCTGCTGCATTATTTAAGGACCCTGCTGCGGTATTTCAGTACTCTGCTGCATTATTTAAGGACTTTGCTGCATTATTTATGGACTTTATTGCATTATTTAAAGACTTTGCTGCATTATTTAAGGAATTTGCTGCATTATTTAAGGACTTGGCTGGATTATTTAAGGACTGTGCTGCATTATTTAAGGACTTTGCTGCATTATTTAAGGACTCTGCTGCATTATTTAAGGACTTTGTTGCATTATTTAAGGACTCTGCTGCATTATTTAAGGACTTTGTTGCATTATTTAAGGACTCTGCTGCATTATTTAAGGACCCTGCTGCGGTATTTCAGTACTCTGCTGAATTATTTAAGGACTTTGCTGCATTATTTAAGGACTCTGCAGCATTATTTAATGACTTTGCTGCATTATTTAAGGACTTTGCTGCGGTATTTAAGGACTTTATTGCATTATTTAAGGACTGTTCTGCATTATTTAAGGACTTTGTTGCATTATTTAAGGACTCTGCTACAGTACTTAAGGACTCTGCTGCATTATTTAAGTACTTTGTTGCATTATTTAAGGACTCTGCTGCATTATTTAAGGACTTTGCTGCATTATTTAAGGACTCTGCTGCATTATTTAAGGACTTTGCTGCATTATTTAAGGACTCTGCTGCATTATTTAAGGACTTTGCTGCATTATTTAAGGACTCTGATATGGTACTTAAGAACTCTGCTGCATTATTTAAGTACTTTGTTGCATTATTTAAGGACTCTGCTGCATTATTTAAGGACTTTGTTGCATTATTTAAGGACTCTTCTGCATTACTTAAGGACTTTGTTGCATTATTTAAGGACTTTGCTGCATTATTTAAGGACTTTGCTGCATTATTTAAGGACTCTGCTGCATTATTTAAGGAACTTGCTTCATTATTTAAGGACTCTGCTGCATTATTTAATGACTTTGCTGCATTATTTAAGGACTCTGCTGCATTATTTAAGGACTTTGCTGCATTATTTAAGGACTCTGCTGCATTATTTAAGGAATTTGCTGCATTATTTAAGGACTCTGCTGCATTATTTAATGACTTTGCTGCATTATTTAAGGACTCTGCTGCATTATTTAAGGACTTTGCTGCGGTATTTAATGACTCTGCAGCATTATTTAATGACTTTGCTGCATTATTTAAGGACTATGCTGCATTATTTAAGGACTTTGCTGCATTATTTAAGGACTCTGATACGGTACTTAAGAACTCTGCTGCATTATTTAAGTACTTTGTTGCATTATTTAAGGACTCTGCTGCATTATTTAAGGACTTTGTTGCATTATTTAAGGACTCTTCTGCATTATTTAAGGACTTTGTTGCATTATTTAAGGACTTTGCTGCATTATTTAATGACTTTGCTGCATTATTTAAGGACTCTGCTGCATTATTTAAAGACTTGGCTGGATTATTTAAGGACTCTGCTGCATTATTTAAGGAATTTGCTTCATTATTTAAGGACTCTGCTGCATTATTTAAGGACTTTGTTGCGTTATTTAAGGACTCTGCTGCATTATTTAAGGACTTTGTTGCATTATTTAAGGACTCTGCTGCATTATATAAGGACTTTGCTGCATTATTTAAGGACTTTATTGCATTATTTAAGGACTGTTCTGCATTATTTAAGGACTTTGTTGCATTATTTAAGGACTCTGCTGCATTATTTAAGGAATTTGCTGCATTATTTAAGGACTCTGCTGCATTATTTAATGACTTGCTGCATTATTTAAGGACTCTGCTACGGTACTTAAGGACTCTGCTGCATTATTTAAGTACTTTGTTGCATTATTTAAGGACTCTGCTGCATTATTTAAGGACTTTGCTGCATTATTTAAGGACTGTTCTGCATTATTTAAGGACTTTGCTGCATTATTTAAGGACTTTCTTGCATTATTTAAGGACTCTGCTGCATTATTTAAGGACTTTGTTGCATTATTTAAGGACTCTGCTGCATTATTTAAGGACTTTGTTGCATTATTTAAGGACTCTGCTGCATTATTTAAGGACCCTGCTACGGTATTTCAGTAATCTACTGCATTATTTAAGGACTTTGTTGCATTATTTAAGGACTCTGCTGCATTATTTAAGGACCCTGCTGCGGTATTTCAGTACTCTGCTGCATTATTTAAGGACTCTGCTGCATTATTTATGGACTTTATTGTATTATTTAAAGACTTTGCTGAATTATTTAAGGAATTTGCTGCATTATTTAAGGACTTGGCTGGATTATTTAAGGACTCTGCTGCATTATTTAAGGACTTTGCTGCATTATTTAAGGACTCTGCTGCATTATTTAAGGACTTTGTTGCATTATTTAAGGACTCTGCTGCATTATTTAATTACTTTGTTGCATTATTTAAGGACTCTGCTGCATTATTTAAGGACCCTGCTGCGGTATTTCAGTAATCTACTGCATTATTTAAGGACTTTGTTGCATTATTTAAGGACTCTGCTGCATTATTTAAGGAATTTGCTTCATTATTTAAGGACTCTGCTGCATTATTTAAGGACTTTGTTGCGTTATTTAAGGACTCTGCTGCATTATTTAAGGACTTTGTTGCATTATTTAAGGACTCTGCTGCATTATATAAGGACTTTGCTGCATTATTTAAGGACTTTATTGCATTATTTAAGGACTGTTCTGCATTATTTAAGGACTTTGTTGCATTATTTAAGGACTCTGCTGCATTATTTAAGGAATTTGATGCATTATTTAAGGACTCTGCTGCATTATTTAATGACTTGCTGCATTATTTAAGGACTCTGCTACGGTACTTAAGGACTCTGCTGCATTATTTAAGTACTTTGTTGCATTATTTAAGGACTCTGCTGCATTATTTAAGGACTTTGCTGCATTATTTAAGGACTCTGCTGCATTATTTAAGGACTTTGCTGCATTATTTAAGGACTCTGCTGCATTATTTAAGGACTTTGCTGCATTATTTAAGGACTTTCTTGCATTATTTAAGGACTCTGCTGCATTATTTAAGGAATTTGCTGCATTATTTAAGGACTCTGCTGCATTATTTAAGGACTTTGTTGCATTATTTAAGGACTCTGCTGCATTATTTAAGGACTTTGTTGCATTATTTAAGGACTCTGCTGCATTATTTAAGGACCCTGCTACGGTATTTCAGTAATCTACTGCATTATTTAAGGACTTTGTTGCATTATTTAAGGACTCTGCTGCATTATTTAAGGAACCTGCTGCGGTTTTTCATTACTCTGCTGCATTATTTAAGGACTCTGCTGCATTATTTATGGACTTTATTGTATTATTTAAAGACTTTGCTGAATTATTTAAGGAATTTGCTGCATTATTTAAGGACTTGGCTGGATAATTTAAGGACTCTGCTGCATTATTTAAGGACTTTGCTGCATTATTTAAGGACTCTGCTGCATTATTTAAGGACTTTGTTGCATTATTTAAGGACTCTGCTGCATTATTTAAGGAATTTGCTGCATTATTTAGGTACTCTGCTGCATTATTTAAGGACTTTGCTGCGGTATTTAAGGACTTTATTGCATTATTTAAGGACTGTTCTGCATTATTTAAGGACTTTGTTGCATTATTTAAGGACTCTGCTACGGTACTTAAGGACTCTGCTGCATTATTTAAGTACTTTGTTGCATTATTTAAGGACTCTGCTGCATTATTTAAGGACTTTGCTGCATTATTTAAGGACTCTGCTGCATTATTTAAGGACTCTGCTGCATTATTTAAGGACTTTGTTGCATTATTTAAGGACTCTGCTGCATTATTTAAGTACTTTGTTGCATTATTTAAGGACTCTGCTGCATTATTTAAGGACTTTGCTGCATTATTTAAGGACTCTGCTGCATTATTTAAGGACTTTGCTGCATTATTTAAGGACTCTGCTGCATTATTTAAGGACTTTGCTGCATTATTTAAGGACTCTGCTGCATTATTTAAGGACTTTGTTGCATTATTTAAGGACTCTGCTGCATTATTTAAGGACCCTGCTGCGGTATTTCAGTACTCTGCTGCATTATTTAAGGACTTTGCTGCATTATTTATGGACTTTATTGCATTATTTAAAGACTTTGCTGCATTATTTAAGGAATTTGCTGCATTATTTAAGGACTTGGCTGGATTATTTAAGGACTGTGCTGCATTATTTAAGGACTTTGCTGCATTATTTAAGGACTCTGCTGCATTATTTAAGGACTTTGTTGCATTATTTAAGGACTCTGCTGCATTATTTAAGGACTTTGTTGCATTATTTAAGGACTCTGCTGCATTATTTAAGGACCCTGCTGCGGTATTTCAGTACTCTGCTGAATTATTTAAGGACTTTGCTGCATTATTTAAGGACTCTGCAGCATTATTTAATGACTTTGCTGCATTATTTAAGGACTTTGCTGCGGTATTTAAGGACTTTATTGCATTATTTAAGGACTGTTCTGCATTATTTAAGGACTTTGTTGCATTATTTAAGGACTCTGCTACAGTACTTAAGGACTCTGCTGCATTATTTAAGTACTTTGTTGCATTATTTAAGGACTCTGCTGCATTATTTAAGGACTTTGCTGCATTATTTAAGGACTCTGCTGCATTATTTAAGGACTTTGCTGCATTATTTAAGGACTCTGCTGCATTATTTAAGGACTTTGCTGCATTATTTAAGGACTCTGATATGGTACTTAAGAACTCTGCTGCATTATTTAAGTACTTTGTTGCATTATTTAAGGACTCTGCTGCATTATTTAAGGACTTTGTTGCATTATTTAAGGACTCTTCTGCATTATTTAAGGACTTTGTTGCATTATTTAAGGACTTTGCTGCATTATTTAAGGACTTTGCTGCATTATTTAAGGACTCTGCTGCATTATTTAAGGAACTTGCTTCATTATTTAAGGACTCTGCTGCATTATTTAATGACTTTGCTGCATTATTTAAGGACTCTGCTGCATTATTTAAGGACTTTGCTGCATTATTTAAGGACTCTGCTGCATTATTTAAGGAATTTGCTGCATTATTTAAGGACTCTGCTGCATTATTTAATGACTTTGCTGCATTATTTAAGGACTCTGCTGCATTATTTAAGGACTTTGCTGCGGTATTTAATGACTCTGCAGCATTATTTAATGACTTTGCTGCATTATTTAAGGACTCTGCTGCATTATTTAAGGACTTTGCTGCATTATTTAAGGACTCTGATACGGTACTTAAGAACTCTGCTGCATTATTTAAGTACTTTGTTGCATTATTTAAGGACTCTGCTGCATTATTTAAGGACTTTGTTGCATTATTTAAGGACTCTTCTGCATTATTTAAGGACTTTGTTGCATTATTTAAGGACTTTGCTGCATTATTTAAGGACTTTGCTGCATTATTTAAGGACTCTGCTGCATTATTTAAAGACTTGGCTGGATTATTTAAGGACTCTGCTGCATTATTTAAGGAATTTGCTTCATTATTTAAGGACTCTGCTGCATTATTTAAGGACTTTGTTGCGTTATTTAAGGACTCTGCTGCATTATTTAAGGACTTTGTTGCATTATTTAAGGACTCTGCTGCATTATATAAGGACTTTGCTGCATTATTTAAGGACCCTGCTACGGTATTTCAGTAATCTACTGCATTATTTAAGGACTTTGTTGCATTATTTAAGGACTCTGCTGCATTATTTAAGGACCCTGCTGCGGTATTTCAGTACTCTGCTGCATTATTTAAGGACTCTGCTGCATTATTTATGGACTTTATTGTATTATTTAAAGACTTTGCTGAATTATTTAAGGAATTTGCTGCATTATTTAAGGACTTGGCTGGATTATTTAAGGACTCTGCTGCATTATTTAAGGACTTTGCTGCATTATTTAAGGACTCTGCTGCATTATTTAAGGACTTTGTTGCATTATTTAAGGACTCTGCTGCATTATTTAATTACTTTGTTGCATTATTTAAGGACTCTGCTGCATTATTTAAGGACCCTGCTGCGGTATTTCAGTATACTCTGCTGAATTATTTAAGGACTTTGCTGCATTATTTATGGACTTTATTGCATTATTTAAGGACTCTGCTGCATTATTTAAGGAATTTGCTGCATTATTTAGGTACTCTGCTGCATTATTTAAGGACTTTGCTGCGGTATTTAAGGACTTTATTGCATTATTTAAGGACTGTTCTGCATTATTTAAGGACTTTGTTGCATTATTTAAGGACTCTGCTACGGTACTTAAGGACTCTGCTGCATTATTTAAGTACTTTGTTGCATTATTTAAGGACTCTGCTGCATTATTTAAGGACTTTGCTGCATTATTTAAGGACTCTGCTGCATTATTTAAGGACTCTGCTGCATTATTTAAGGACTTTGTTGCATTATTTAAGGACTCTGCTGCATTATTTAAGTACTTTGTTGCATTATTTAAGGACTCTGCTGCATTATTTAAGGACTTTGCTGCATTATTTAAGGACTCTGCTGCATTATTTAAGGACTTTGCTGCATTATTTAAGGACTCTGCTGCATTATTTAAGGACTTTGCTGCATTATTTAAGGACTCTGCTGCATTATTTAAGGACTTTGTTGCATTATTTAAGGACTCTGCTGCATTATTTAAGGACCCTGCTGCGGTATTTCAGTACTCTGCTGCATTATTTAAGGACTTTGCTGCATTATTTATGGACTTTATTGCATTATTTAAAGACTTTGCTGCATTATTTAAGGAATTTGCTGCATTATTTAAGGACTTGGCTGGATTATTTAAGGACTGTGCTGCATTATTTAAGGACTTTGCTGCATTATTTAAGGACTCTGCTGCATTATTTAAGGACTTTGTTGCATTATTTAAGGACTCTGCTGCATTATTTAAGGACTTTGTTGCATTATTTAAGGACTCTGCTGCATTATTTAAGGACCCTGCTGCGGTATTTCAGTACTCTGCTGAATTATTTAAGGACTTTGCTGCATTATTTAAGGACTCTGCAGCATTATTTAATGACTTTGCTGCATTATTTAAGGACTTTGCTGCGGTATTTAAGGACTTTATTGCATTATTTAAGGACTGTTCTGCATTATTTAAGGACTTTGTTGCATTATTTAAGGACTCTGCTACAGTACTTAAGGACTCTGCTGCATTATTTAAGTACTTTGTTGCATTATTTAAGGACTCTGCTGCATTATTTAAGGACTTTGCTGCATTATTTAAGGACTCTGCTGCATTATTTAAGGACTTTGCTGCATTATTTAAGGACTCTGCTGCATTATTTAAGGACTTTGCTGCATTATTTAAGGACTCTGATATGGTACTTAAGAACTCTGCTGCATTATTTAAGTACTTTGTTGCATTATTTAAGGACTCTGCTGCATTATTTAAGGACTTTGTTGCATTATTTAAGGACTCTTCTGCATTACTTAAGGACTTTGTTGCATTATTTAAGGACTTTGCTGCATTATTTAAGGACTTTGCTGCATTATTTAAGGACTCTGCTGCATTATTTATGGACTTTATTGTATTATTTAAAGACTTTGCTGAATTATTTAAGGAATTTGCTGCATTATTTAAGGACTTGGCTGGATTATTTAAGGACTCTGCTGCATTATTTAAGGACTTTGCTGCATTATTTAAGGACTCTGCTGCATTATTTAAGGACTTTGTTGCATTATTTAAGGACTCTGCTGCATTATTTAATTACTTTGTTGCATTATTTAAGGACTCTGCTGCATTATTTAAGGACCCTGCTGCGGTATTTCAGTATACTCTGCTGAATTATTTAAGGACTTTGCTGCATTATTTATGGACTTTATTGCATTATTTAAGGACTCTGCTGCATTATTTAAGGAATTTGCTGCATTATTTAGGTACTCTGCTGCATTATTTAAGGACTTTGCTGCGGTATTTAAGGACTTTATTGCATTATTTAAGGACTGTTCTGCATTATTTAAGGACTTTGTTGCATTATTTAAGGACTCTGCTACGGTACTTAAGGACTCTGCTGCATTATTTAAGTACTTTGTTGCATTATTTAAGGACTCTGCTGCATTATTTAAGGACTTTGCTGCATTATTTAAGGACTCTGCTGCATTATTTAAGGACTCTGCTGCATTATTTAAGGACTTTGTTGCATTATTTAAGGACTCTGCTGCATTATTTAAGTACTTTGTTGCATTATTTAAGGATTCTGCTGCATTATTTAAGGACTTTGCTGCATTATTTAAGGACTCTGCTGCATTATTTAAGGACTTTGCTGCATTATTTAAGGACTCTGCTGCATTATTTAAGGACTTTGCTGCATTATTTAAGGACTCTGCTGCATTATTTAAGGACTTTGTTGCATTATTTAAGGACTCTGCTGCATTATTTAAGGACCCTGCTGCGGTATTTCAGTACTCTGCTGCATTATTTAAGGACTTTGCTGCATTATTTATGGACTTTATTGCATTATTTAAAGACTTTGCTGCATTATTTAAGGAATTTGCTGCATTATTTAAGGACTTGGCTGGATTATTTAAGGACTGTGCTGCATTATTTAAGGACTTTGCTGCATTATTTAAGGACTCTGCTGCATTATTTAAGGACTTTGTTGCATTATTTAAGGACTCTGCTGCATTATTTAAGGACTTTGTTGCATTATTTAAGGACTCTGCTGCATTATTTAAGGACCCTGCTGCGGTATTTCAGTACTCTGCTGAATTATTTAAGGACTTTGCTGCATTATTTAAGGACTCTGCAGCATTATTTAATGACTTTGCTGCATTATTTAAGGACTTTGCTGCGGTATTTAAGGACTTTATTGCATTATTTAAGGACTGTTCTGCATTATTTAAGGACTTTGTTGCATTATTTAAGGACTCTGCTACAGTACTTAAGGACTCTGCTGCATTATTTAAGTACTTTGTTGCATTATTTAAGGACTCTGCTGCATTATTTAAGGACTTTGCTGCATTATTTAAGGACTCTGCTGCATTATTTAAGGACTTTGCTGCATTATTTAAGGACTCTGCTGCATTATTTAAGGACTTTGCTGCATTATTTAAGGACTCTGATATGGTACTTAAGAACTCTGCTGCATTATTTAAGTACTTTGTTGCATTATTTAAGGACTCTGCTGCATTATTTAAGGACTTTGTTGCATTATTTAAGGACTCTTCTGCATTACTTAAGGACTTTGTTGCATTATTTAAGGACTTTGCTGCATTATTTAAGGACTTTGCTGCATTATTTAAGGACTCTGCTGCATTATTTAAGGAACTTGCTTCATTATTTAAGGACTCTGCTGCATTATTTAATGACTTTGCTGCATTATTTAAGGACTCTGCTGCATTATTTAAGGACTTTGCTGCATTATTTAAGGACTCTGCTGCATTATTTAAGGAATTTGCTGCATTATTTAAGGACTCTGCTGCATTATTTAATGACTTTGCTGCATTATTTAAGGACTCTGCTGCATTATTTAAGGACTTTGCTGCGGTATTTAATGACTCTGCAGCATTATTTAATGACTTTGCTGCATTATTTAAGGACTATGCTGCATTATTTAAGGACTTTGCTGCATTATTTAAGGACTCTGATACGGTACTTAAGAACTCTGCTGCATTATTTAAGTACTTTGTTGCATTATTTAAGGACTCTGCTGCATTATTTAAGGACTTTGTTGCATTATTTAAGGACTCTTCTGCATTATTTAAGGACTTTGTTGCATTATTTAAGGACTTTGCTGCATTATTTAATGACTTTGCTGCATTATTTAAGGACTCTGCTGCATTATTTAAAGACTTGGCTGGATTATTTAAGGACTCTGCTGCATTATTTAAGGAATTTGCTTCATTATTTAAGGACTCTGCTGCATTATTTAAGGACTTTGTTGCGTTATTTAAGGACTCTGCTGCATTATTTAAGGACTTTGTTGCATTATTTAAGGACTCTGCTGCATTATATAAGGACTTTGCTGCATTATTTAAGGACTTTATTGCATTATTTAAGGACTGTTCTGCATTATTTAAGGACTTTGTTGCATTATTTAAGGACTCTGCTGCATTATTTAAGGAATTTGCTGCATTATTTAAGGACTCTGCTGCATTATTTAATGACTTGCTGCATTATTTAAGGACTCTGCTACGGTACTTAAGGACTCTGCTGCATTATTTAAGTACTTTGTTGCATTATTTAAGGACTCTGCTGCATTATTTAAGGACTTTGCTGCATTATTTAAGGACTGTTCTGCATTATTTAAGGACTTTGCTGCATTATTTAAGGACTTTCTTGCATTATTTAAGGACTCTGCTGCATTATTTAAGGACTTTGTTGCATTATTTAAGGACTCTGCTGCATTATTTAAGGACTTTGTTGCATTATTTAAGGACTCTGCTGCATTATTTAAGGACCCTGCTACGGTATTTCAGTAATCTACTGCATTATTTAAGGACTTTGTTGCATTATTTAAGGACTCTGCTGCATTATTTAAGGACCCTGCTGCGGTATTTCAGTACTCTGCTGCATTATTTAAGGACTCTGCTGCATTATTTATGGACTTTATTGTATTATTTAAAGACTTTGCTGAATTATTTAAGGAATTTGCTGCATTATTTAAGGACTTGGCTGGATTATTTAAGGACTCTGCTGCATTATTTAAGGACTTTGCTGCATTATTTAAGGACTCTGCTGCATTATTTAAGGACTTTGTTGCATTATTTAAGGACTCTGCTGCATTATTTAATTACTTTGTTGCATTATTTAAGGACTCTGCTGCATTATTTAAGGACCCTGCTGCGGTATTTCAGTATACTCTGCTGAATTATTTAAGGACTTTGCTGCATTATTTATGGACTTTATTGCATTATTTAAGGACTCTGCTGCATTATTTAAGGAATTTGCTGCATTATTTAGGTACTCTGCTGCATTATTTAAGGACTTTGCTGCGGTATTTAAGGACTTTATTGCATTATTTAAGGACTGTTCTGCATTATTTAAGGACTTTGTTGCATTATTTAAGGACTCTGCTACGGTACTTAAGGACTCTGCTGCATTATTTAAGTACTTTGTTGCATTATTTAAGGACTCTGCTGCATTATTTAAGGACTTTGCTGCATTATTTAAGGACTCTGCTGCATTATTTAAGGACTCTGCTGCATTATTTAAGGACTTTGTTGCATTATTTAAGGACTCTGCTGCATTATTTAAGTACTTTGTTGCATTATTTAAGGACTCTGCTGCATTATTTAAGGACTTTGCTGCATTATTTAAGGACTCTGCTGCATTATTTAAGGACTTTGCTGCATTATTTAAGGACTCTGCTGCATTATTTAAGGACTTTGCTGCATTATTTAAGGACTCTGCTGCATTATTTAAGGACTTTGTTGCATTATTTAAGGACTCTGCTGCATTATTTAAGGACCCTGCTGCGGTATTTCAGTACTCTGCTGCATTATTTAAGGACTTTGCTGCATTATTTATGGACTTTATTGCATTATTTAAAGACTTTGCTGCATTATTTAAGGAATTTGCTGCATTATTTAAGGACTTGGCTGGATTATTTAAGGACTGTGCTGCATTATTTAAGGACTTTGCTGCATTATTTAAGGACTCTGCTGCATTATTTAAGGACTTTGTTGCATTATTTAAGGACTCTGCTGCATTATTTAAGGACTTTGTTGCATTATTTAAGGACTCTGCTGCATTATTTAAGGACCCTGCTGCGGTATTTCAGTACTCTGCTGAATTATTTAAGGACTTTGCTGCATTATTTAAGGACTCTGCAGCATTATTTAAGGACTGTTCTGCATTATTTAAGGACTTTGTTGCATTATTTAAGGACTCTGCTGCATTATTTAAGGAATTTGCTGCATTATTTAAGGACTCTGCTGCATTATTTAATGACTTGCTGCATTATTTAAGGACTCTGCTACGGTACTTAAGGACTCTGCTGCATTATTTAAGTACTTTGTTGCATTATTTAAGGACTCTGCTGCATTATTTAAGGACTTTGCTGCATTATTTAAGGACTGTTCTGCATTATTTAAGGACTTTGCTGCATTATTTAAGGACTTTCTTGCATTATTTAAGGACTCTGCTGCATTATTTAAGGACTTTGTTGCATTATTTAAGGACTCTGCTGCATTATTTAAGGACTTTGTTGCATTATTTAAGGACTCTGCTGCATTATTTAAGGACCCTGCTACGGTATTTCAGTAATCTACTGCATTATTTAAGGACTTTGTTGCATTATTTAAGGACTCTGCTGCATTATTTAAGGACCCTGCTGCGGTATTTCAGTACTCTGCTGCATTATTTAAGGACTCTGCTGCATTATTTATGGACTTTATTGTATTATTTAAAGACTTTGCTGAATTATTTAAGGAATTTGCTGCATTATTTAAGGACTTGGCTGGATTATTTAAGGACTCTGCTGCATTATTTAAGGACTTTGCTGCATTATTTAAGGACTCTGCTGCATTATTTAAGGACTTTGTTGCATTATTTAAGGACTCTGCTGCATTATTTAATTACTTTGTTGCATTATTTAAGGACTCTGCTGCATTATTTAAGGACCCTGCTGCGGTATTTCAGTAATCTACTGCATTATTTAAGGACTTTGTTGCATTATTTAAGGACTCTGCTGCATTATTTAAGGAATTTGCTTCATTATTTAAGGACTCTGCTGCATTATTTAAGGACTTTGTTGCGTTATTTAAGGACTCTGCTGCATTATTTAAGGACTTTGTTGCATTATTTAAGGACTCTGCTGCATTATATAAGGACTTTGCTGCATTATTTAAGGACTTTATTGCATTATTTAAGGACTGTTCTGCATTATTTAAGGACTTTGTTGCATTATTTAAGGACTCTGCTGCATTATTTAAGGAATTTGATGCATTATTTAAGGACTCTGCTGCATTATTTAATGACTTGCTGCATTATTTAAGGACTCTGCTACGGTACTTAAGGACTCTGCTGCATTATTTAAGTACTTTGTTGCATTATTTAAGGACTCTGCTGCATTATTTAAGGACTTTGCTGCATTATTTAAGGACTCTGCTGCATTATTTAAGGACTTTGCTGCATTATTTAAGGACTCTGCTGCATTATTTAAGGACTTTGCTGCATTATTTAAGGACTTTCTTGCATTATTTAAGGACTCTGCTGCATTATTTAAGGAATTTGCTGCATTATTTAAGGACTCTGCTGCATTATTTAAGGACTTTGTTGCATTATTTAAGGACTCTGCTGCATTATTTAAGGACTTTGTTGCATTATTTAAGGACTCTGCTGCATTATTTAAGGACCCTGCTACGGTATTTCAGTAATCTACTGCATTATTTAAGGACTTTGTTGCATTATTTAAGGACTCTGCTGCATTATTTAAGGAACCTGCTGCGGTTTTTCATTACTCTGCTGCATTATTTAAGGACTCTGCTGCATTATTTATGGACTTTATTGTATTATTTAAAGACTTTGCTGAATTATTTAAGGAATTTGCTGCATTATTTAAGGACTTGGCTGGATAATTTAAGGACTCTGCTGCATTATTTAAGGACTTTGCTGCATTATTTAAGGACTCTGCTGCATTATTTAAGGACTTTGTTGCATTATTTAAGGACTCTGCTGCATTATTTAAGGAATTTGCTGCATTATTTAGGTACTCTGCTGCATTATTTAAGGACTTTGCTGCGGTATTTAAGGACTTTATTGCATTATTTAAGGACTGTTCTGCATTATTTAAGGACTTTGTTGCATTATTTAAGGACTCTGCTACGGTACTTAAGGACTCTGCTGCATTATTTAAGTACTTTGTTGCATTATTTAAGGACTCTGCTGCATTATTTAAGGACTTTGCTGCATTATTTAAGGACTCTGCTGCATTATTTAAGGACTCTGCTGCATTATTTAAGGACTTTGTTGCATTATTTAAGGACTCTGCTGCATTATTTAAGTACTTTGTTGCATTATTTAAGGACTCTGCTGCATTATTTAAGGACTTTGCTGCATTATTTAAGGACTCTGCTGCATTATTTAAGGACTTTGCTGCATTATTTAAGGACTCTGCTGCATTATTTAAGGACTTTGCTGCATTATTTAAGGACTCTGCTGCATTATTTAAGGACTTTGTTGCATTATTTAAGGACTCTGCTGCATTATTTAAGGACCCTGCTGCGGTATTTCAGTACTCTGCTGCATTATTTAAGGACTTTGCTGCATTATTTATGGACTTTATTGCATTATTTAAAGACTTTGCTGCATTATTTAAGGAATTTGCTGCATTATTTAAGGACTTGGCTGGATTATTTAAGGACTGTGCTGCATTATTTAAGGACTTTGCTGCATTATTTAAGGACTCTGCTGCATTATTTAAGGACTTTGTTGCATTATTTAAGGACTCTGCTGCATTATTTAAGGACTTTGTTGCATTATTTAAGGACTCTGCTGCATTATTTAAGGACCCTGCTGCGGTATTTCAGTACTCTGCTGAATTATTTAAGGACTTTGCTGCATTATTTAAGGACTCTGCAGCATTATTTAATGACTTTGCTGCATTATTTAAGGACTTTGCTGCGGTATTTAAGGACTTTATTGCATTATTTAAGGACTGTTCTGCATTATTTAAGGACTTTGTTGCATTATTTAAGGACTCTGCTACAGTACTTAAGGACTCTGCTGCATTATTTAAGTACTTTGTTGCATTATTTAAGGACTCTGCTGCATTATTTAAGGACTTTGCTGCATTATTTAAGGACTCTGCTGCATTATTTAAGGACTTTGCTGCATTATTTAAGGACTCTGCTGCATTATTTAAGGACTTTGCTGCATTATTTAAGGACTCTGATATGGTACTTAAGAACTCTGCTGCATTATTTAAGTACTTTGTTGCATTATTTAAGGACTCTGCTGCATTATTTAAGGACTTTGTTGCATTATTTAAGGACTCTTCTGCATTATTTAAGGACTTTGTTGCATTATTTAAGGACTTTGCTGCATTATTTAAGGACTTTGCTGCATTATTTAAGGACTCTGCTGCATTATTTAAGGAACTTGCTTCATTATTTAAGGACTCTGCTGCATTATTTAATGACTTTGCTGCATTATTTAAGGACTCTGCTGCATTATTTAAGGACTTTGCTGCATTATTTAAGGACTCTGCTGCATTATTTAAGGAATTTGCTGCATTATTTAAGGACTCTGCTGCATTATTTAATGACTTTGCTGCATTATTTAAGGACTCTGCTGCATTATTTAAGGACTTTGCTGCGGTATTTAATGACTCTGCAGCATTATTTAATGACTTTGCTGCATTATTTAAGGACTCTGCTGCATTATTTAAGGACTTTGCTGCATTATTTAAGGACTCTGATACGGTACTTAAGAACTCTGCTGCATTATTTAAGTACTTTGTTGCATTATTTAAGGACTCTGCTGCATTATTTAAGGACTTTGTTGCATTATTTAAGGACTCTTCTGCATTATTTAAGGACTTTGTTGCATTATTTAAGGACTTTGCTGCATTATTTAAGGACTTTGCTGCATTATTTAAGGACTCTGCTGCATTATTTAAAGACTTGGCTGGATTATTTAAGGACTCTGCTGCATTATTTAAGGAATTTGCTTCATTATTTAAGGACTCTGCTGCATTATTTAAGGACTTTGTTGCGTTATTTAAGGACTCTGCTGCATTATTTAAGGACTTTGTTGCATTATTTAAGGACTCTGCTGCATTATATAAGGACTTTGCTGCATTATTTAAGGACCCTGCTACGGTATTTCAGTAATCTACTGCATTATTTAAGGACTTTGTTGCATTATTTAAGGACTCTGCTGCATTATTTAAGGACCCTGCTGCGGTATTTCAGTACTCTGCTGCATTATTTAAGGACTCTGCTGCATTATTTATGGACTTTATTGTATTATTTAAAGACTTTGCTGAATTATTTAAGGAATTTGCTGCATTATTTAAGGACTTGGCTGGATTATTTAAGGACTCTGCTGCATTATTTAAGGACTTTGCTGCATTATTTAAGGACTCTGCTGCATTATTTAAGGACTTTGTTGCATTATTTAAGGACTCTGCTGCATTATTTAATTACTTTGTTGCATTATTTAAGGACTCTGCTGCATTATTTAAGGACCCTGCTGCGGTATTTCAGTATACTCTGCTGAATTATTTAAGGACTTTGCTGCATTATTTATGGACTTTATTGCATTATTTAAGGACTCTGCTGCATTATTTAAGGAATTTGCTGCATTATTTAGGTACTCTGCTGCATTATTTAAGGACTTTGCTGCGGTATTTAAGGACTTTATTGCATTATTTAAGGACTGTTCTGCATTATTTAAGGACTTTGTTGCATTATTTAAGGACTCTGCTACGGTACTTAAGGACTCTGCTGCATTATTTAAGTACTTTGTTGCATTATTTAAGGACTCTGCTGCATTATTTAAGGACTTTGCTGCATTATTTAAGGACTCTGCTGCATTATTTAAGGACTCTGCTGCATTATTTAAGGACTTTGTTGCATTATTTAAGGACTCTGCTGCATTATTTAAGTACTTTGTTGCATTATTTAAGGACTCTGCTGCATTATTTAAGGACTTTGCTGCATTATTTAAGGACTCTGCTGCATTATTTAAGGACTTTGCTGCATTATTTAAGGACTCTGCTGCATTATTTAAGGACTTTGCTGCATTATTTAAGGACTCTGCTGCATTATTTAAGGACTTTGTTGCATTATTTAAGGACTCTGCTGCATTATTTAAGGACCCTGCTGCGGTATTTCAGTACTCTGCTGCATTATTTAAGGACTTTGCTGCATTATTTATGGACTTTATTGCATTATTTAAAGACTTTGCTGCATTATTTAAGGAATTTGCTGCATTATTTAAGGACTTGGCTGGATTATTTAAGGACTGTGCTGCATTATTTAAGGACTTTGCTGCATTATTTAAGGACTCTGCTGCATTATTTAAGGACTTTGTTGCATTATTTAAGGACTCTGCTGCATTATTTAAGGACTTTGTTGCATTATTTAAGGACTCTGCTGCATTATTTAAGGACCCTGCTGCGGTATTTCAGTACTCTGCTGAATTATTTAAGGACTTTGCTGCATTATTTAAGGACTCTGCAGCATTATTTAATGACTTTGCTGCATTATTTAAGGACTTTGCTGCGGTATTTAAGGACTTTATTGCATTATTTAAGGACTGTTCTGCATTATTTAAGGACTTTGTTGCATTATTTAAGGACTCTGCTACAGTACTTAAGGACTCTGCTGCATTATTTAAGTACTTTGTTGCATTATTTAAGGACTCTGCTGCATTATTTAAGGACTTTGCTGCATTATTTAAGGACTCTGCTGCATTATTTAAGGACTTTGCTGCATTATTTAAGGACTCTGCTGCATTATTTAAGGACTTTGCTGCATTATTTAAGGACTCTGATATGGTACTTAAGAACTCTGCTGCATTATTTAAGTACTTTGTTGCATTATTTAAGGACTCTGCTGCATTATTTAAGGACTTTGTTGCATTATTTAAGGACTCTTCTGCATTACTTAAGGACTTTGTTGCATTATTTAAGGACTTTGCTGCATTATTTAAGGACTTTGCTGCATTATTTAAGGACTCTGCTGCATTATTTATGGACTTTATTGTATTATTTAAAGACTTTGCTGAATTATTTAAGGAATTTGCTGCATTATTTAAGGACTTGGCTGGATTATTTAAGGACTCTGCTGCATTATTTAAGGACTTTGCTGCATTATTTAAGGACTCTGCTGCATTATTTAAGGACTTTGTTGCATTATTTAAGGACTCTGCTGCATTATTTAATTACTTTGTTGCATTATTTAAGGACTCTGCTGCATTATTTAAGGACCCTGCTGCGGTATTTCAGTATACTCTGCTGAATTATTTAAGGACTTTGCTGCATTATTTATGGACTTTATTGCATTATTTAAGGACTCTGCTGCATTATTTAAGGAATTTGCTGCATTATTTAGGTACTCTGCTGCATTATTTAAGGACTTTGCTGCGGTATTTAAGGACTTTATTGCATTATTTAAGGACTGTTCTGCATTATTTAAGGACTTTGTTGCATTATTTAAGGACTCTGCTACGGTACTTAAGGACTCTGCTGCATTATTTAAGTACTTTGTTGCATTATTTAAGGACTCTGCTGCATTATTTAAGGACTTTGCTGCATTATTTAAGGACTCTGCTGCATTATTTAAGGACTCTGCTGCATTATTTAAGGACTTTGTTGCATTATTTAAGGACTCTGCTGCATTATTTAAGTACTTTGTTGCATTATTTAAGGATTCTGCTGCATTATTTAAGGACTTTGCTGCATTATTTAAGGACTCTGCTGCATTATTTAAGGACTTTGCTGCATTATTTAAGGACTCTGCTGCATTATTTAAGGACTTTGCTGCATTATTTAAGGACTCTGCTGCATTATTTAAGGACTTTGTTGCATTATTTAAGGACTCTGCTGCATTATTTAAGGACCCTGCTGCGGTATTTCAGTACTCTGCTGCATTATTTAAGGACTTTGCTGCATTATTTATGGACTTTATTGCATTATTTAAAGACTTTGCTGCATTATTTAAGGAATTTGCTGCATTATTTAAGGACTTGGCTGGATTATTTAAGGACTGTGCTGCATTATTTAAGGACTTTGCTGCATTATTTAAGGACTCTGCTGCATTATTTAAGGACTTTGTTGCATTATTTAAGGACTCTGCTGCATTATTTAAGGACTTTGTTGCATTATTTAAGGACTCTGCTGCATTATTTAAGGACCCTGCTGCGGTATTTCAGTACTCTGCTGAATTATTTAAGGACTTTGCTGCATTATTTAAGGACTCTGCAGCATTATTTAATGACTTTGCTGCATTATTTAAGGACTTTGCTGCGGTATTTAAGGACTTTATTGCATTATTTAAGGACTGTTCTGCATTATTTAAGGACTTTGTTGCATTATTTAAGGACTCTGCTACAGTACTTAAGGACTCTGCTGCATTATTTAAGTACTTTGTTGCATTATTTAAGGACTCTGCTGCATTATTTAAGGACTTTGCTGCATTATTTAAGGACTCTGCTGCATTATTTAAGGACTTTGCTGCATTATTTAAGGACTCTGCTGCATTATTTAAGGACTTTGCTGCATTATTTAAGGACTCTGATATGGTACTTAAGAACTCTGCTGCATTATTTAAGTACTTTGTTGCATTATTTAAGGACTCTGCTGCATTATTTAAGGACTTTGTTGCATTATTTAAGGACTCTTCTGCATTACTTAAGGACTTTGTTGCATTATTTAAGGACTTTGCTGCATTATTTAAGGACTTTGCTGCATTATTTAAGGACTCTGCTGCATTATTTAAGGAACTTGCTTCATTATTTAAGGACTCTGCTGCATTATTTAATGACTTTGCTGCATTATTTAAGGACTCTGCTGCATTATTTAAGGACTTTGCTGCATTATTTAAGGACTCTGCTGCATTATTTAAGGAATTTGCTGCATTATTTAAGGACTCTGCTGCATTATTTAATGACTTTGCTGCATTATTTAAGGACTCTGCTGCATTATTTAAGGACTTTGCTGCGGTATTTAATGACTCTGCAGCATTATTTAATGACTTTGCTGCATTATTTAAGGACTATGCTGCATTATTTAAGGACTTTGCTGCATTATTTAAGGACTCTGATACGGTACTTAAGAACTCTGCTGCATTATTTAAGTACTTTGTTGCATTATTTAAGGACTCTGCTGCATTATTTAAGGACTTTGTTGCATTATTTAAGGACTCTTCTGCATTATTTAAGGACTTTGTTGCATTATTTAAGGACTTTGCTGCATTATTTAATGACTTTGCTGCATTATTTAAGGACTCTGCTGCATTATTTAAAGACTTGGCTGGATTATTTAAGGACTCTGCTGCATTATTTAAGGAATTTGCTTCATTATTTAAGGACTCTGCTGCATTATTTAAGGACTTTGTTGCGTTATTTAAGGACTCTGCTGCATTATTTAAGGACTTTGTTGCATTATTTAAGGACTCTGCTGCATTATATAAGGACTTTGCTGCATTATTTAAGGACTTTATTGCATTATTTAAGGACTGTTCTGCATTATTTAAGGACTTTGTTGCATTATTTAAGGACTCTGCTGCATTATTTAAGGAATTTGCTGCATTATTTAAGGACTCTGCTGCATTATTTAATGACTTGCTGCATTATTTAAGGACTCTGCTACGGTACTTAAGGACTCTGCTGCATTATTTAAGTACTTTGTTGCATTATTTAAGGACTCTGCTGCATTATTTAAGGACTTTGCTGCATTATTTAAGGACTGTTCTGCATTATTTAAGGACTTTGCTGCATTATTTAAGGACTTTCTTGCATTATTTAAGGACTCTGCTGCATTATTTAAGGACTTTGTTGCATTATTTAAGGACTCTGCTGCATTATTTAAGGACTTTGTTGCATTATTTAAGGACTCTGCTGCATTATTTAAGGACCCTGCTACGGTATTTCAGTAATCTACTGCATTATTTAAGGACTTTGTTGCATTATTTAAGGACTCTGCTGCATTATTTAAGGACCCTGCTGCGGTATTTCAGTACTCTGCTGCATTATTTAAGGACTCTGCTGCATTATTTATGGACTTTATTGTATTATTTAAAGACTTTGCTGAATTATTTAAGGAATTTGCTGCATTATTTAAGGACTTGGCTGGATTATTTAAGGACTCTGCTGCATTATTTAAGGACTTTGCTGCATTATTTAAGGACTCTGCTGCATTATTTAAGGACTTTGTTGCATTATTTAAGGACTCTGCTGCATTATTTAATTACTTTGTTGCATTATTTAAGGACTCTGCTGCATTATTTAAGGACCCTGCTGCGGTATTTCAGTATACTCTGCTGAATTATTTAAGGACTTTGCTGCATTATTTATGGACTTTATTGCATTATTTAAGGACTCTGCTGCATTATTTAAGGAATTTGCTGCATTATTTAGGTACTCTGCTGCATTATTTAAGGACTTTGCTGCGGTATTTAAGGACTTTATTGCATTATTTAAGGACTGTTCTGCATTATTTAAGGACTTTGTTGCATTATTTAAGGACTCTGCTACGGTACTTAAGGACTCTGCTGCATTATTTAAGTACTTTGTTGCATTATTTAAGGACTCTGCTGCATTATTTAAGGACTTTGCTGCATTATTTAAGGACTCTGCTGCATTATTTAAGGACTCTGCTGCATTATTTAAGGACTTTGTTGCATTATTTAAGGACTCTGCTGCATTATTTAAGTACTTTGTTGCATTATTTAAGGACTCTGCTGCATTATTTAAGGACTTTGCTGCATTATTTAAGGACTCTGCTGCATTATTTAAGGACTTTGCTGCATTATTTAAGGACTCTGCTGCATTATTTAAGGACTTTGCTGCATTATTTAAGGACTCTGCTGCATTATTTAAGGACTTTGTTGCATTATTTAAGGACTCTGCTGCATTATTTAAGGACCCTGCTGCGGTATTTCAGTACTCTGCTGCATTATTTAAGGACTTTGCTGCATTATTTATGGACTTTATTGCATTATTTAAAGACTTTGCTGCATTATTTAAGGAATTTGCTGCATTATTTAAGGACTTGGCTGGATTATTTAAGGACTGTGCTGCATTATTTAAGGACTTTGCTGCATTATTTAAGGACTCTGCTGCATTATTTAAGGACTTTGTTGCATTATTTAAGGACTCTGCTGCATTATTTAAGGACCCTGCTGCGGTATTTCAGTACTCTGCTGCATTATTTAAGGACTTTGCTGCATTATTTATGGACTTTATTGCATTATTTAAAGACTTTGCTGCATTATTTAAGGAATTTGCTGCATTATTTAAGGACTTGGCTGGATTATTTAAGGACTGTGCTGCATTATTTAAGGACTTTGCTGCATTATTTAAGGACTCTGCTGCATTATTTAAGGACTTTGTTGCATTATTTAAGGACTCTGCTGCATTATTTAAGGACTTTGTTGCATTATTTAAGGACTCTGCTGCATTATTTAAGGACCCTGCTGCGGTATTTCAGTACTCTGCTGAATTATTTAAGGACTTTGCTGCATTATTTAAGGACTCTGCAGCATTATTTAATGACTTTGCTGCATTATTTAAGGACTTTGCTGCGGTATTTAAGGACTTTATTGCATTATTTAAGGACTGTTCTGCATTATTTAAGGACTTTGTTGCATTATTTAAGGACTCTGCTACAGTACTTAAGGACTCTGCTGCATTATTTAAGTACTTTGTTGCATTATTTAAGGACTCTGCTGCATTATTTAAGGACTTTGCTGCATTATTTAAGGACTCTGCTGCATTATTTAAGGACTTTGCTGCATTATTTAAGGACTCTGCTGCATTATTTAAGGACTTTGCTGCATTATTTAAGGACTCTGATATGGTACTTAAGAACTCTGCTGCATTATTTAAGTACTTTGTTGCATTATTTAAGGACTCTGCTGCATTATTTAAGGACTTTGTTGCATTATTTAAGGACTCTTCTGCATTACTTAAGGACTTTGTTGCATTATTTAAGGACTTTGCTGCATTATTTAAGGACTTTGCTGCATTATTTAAGGACTCTGCTGCATTATTTATGGACTTTATTGTATTATTTAAAGACTTTGCTGAATTATTTAAGGAATTTGCTGCATTATTTAAGGACTTGGCTGGATTATTTAAGGACTCTGCTGCATTATTTAAGGACTTTGCTGCATTATTTAAGGACTCTGCTGCATTATTTAAGGACTTTGTTGCATTATTTAAGGACTCTGCTGCATTATTTAATTACTTTGTTGCATTATTTAAGGACTCTGCTGCATTATTTAAGGACCCTGCTGCGGTATTTCAGTATACTCTGCTGAATTATTTAAGGACTTTGCTGCATTATTTATGGACTTTATTGCATTATTTAAGGACTCTGCTGCATTATTTAAGGAATTTGCTGCATTATTTAGGTACTCTGCTGCATTATTTAAGGACTTTGCTGCGGTATTTAAGGACTTTATTGCATTATTTAAGGACTGTTCTGCATTATTTAAGGACTTTGTTGCATTATTTAAGGACTCTGCTACGGTACTTAAGGACTCTGCTGCATTATTTAAGTACTTTGTTGCATTATTTAAGGACTCTGCTGCATTATTTAAGGACTTTGCTGCATTATTTAAGGACTCTGCTGCATTATTTAAGGACTCTGCTGCATTATTTAAGGACTTTGTTGCATTATTTAAGGACTCTGCTGCATTATTTAAGTACTTTGTTGCATTATTTAAGGATTCTGCTGCATTATTTAAGGACTTTGCTGCATTATTTAAGGACTCTGCTGCATTATTTAAGGACTTTGCTGCATTATTTAAGGACTCTGCTGCATTATTTAAGGACTTTGCTGCATTATTTAAGGACTCTGCTGCATTATTTAAGGACTTTGTTGCATTATTTAAGGACTCTGCTGCATTATTTAAGGACCCTGCTGCGGTATTTCAGTACTCTGCTGCATTATTTAAGGACTTTGCTGCATTATTTATGGACTTTATTGCATTATTTAAAGACTTTGCTGCATTATTTAAGGAATTTGCTGCATTATTTAAGGACTTGGCTGGATTATTTAAGGACTGTGCTGCATTATTTAAGGACTTTGCTGCATTATTTAAGGACTCTGCTGCATTATTTAAGGACTTTGTTGCATTATTTAAGGACTCTGCTGCATTATTTAAGGACTTTGTTGCATTATTTAAGGACTCTGCTGCATTATTTAAGGACCCTGCTGCGGTATTTCAGTACTCTGCTGAATTATTTAAGGACTTTGCTGCATTATTTAAGGACTCTGCAGCATTATTTAATGACTTTGCTGCATTATTTAAGGACTTTGCTGCGGTATTTAAGGACTTTATTGCATTATTTAAGGACTGTTCTGCATTATTTAAGGACTTTGTTGCATTATTTAAGGACTCTGCTACAGTACTTAAGGACTCTGCTGCATTATTTAAGTACTTTGTTGCATTATTTAAGGACTCTGCTGCATTATTTAAGGACTTTGCTGCATTATTTAAGGACTCTGCTGCATTATTTAAGGACTTTGCTGCATTATTTAAGGACTCTGCTGCATTATTTAAGGACTTTGCTGCATTATTTAAGGACTCTGATATGGTACTTAAGAACTCTGCTGCATTATTTAAGTACTTTGTTGCATTATTTAAGGACTCTGCTGCATTATTTAAGGACTTTGTTGCATTATTTAAGGACTCTTCTGCATTACTTAAGGACTTTGTTGCATTATTTAAGGACTTTGCTGCATTATTTAAGGACTTTGCTGCATTATTTAAGGACTCTGCTGCATTATTTAAGGAACTTGCTTCATTATTTAAGGACTCTGCTGCATTATTTAATGACTTTGCTGCATTATTTAAGGACTCTGCTGCATTATTTAAGGACTTTGCTGCATTATTTAAGGACTCTGCTGCATTATTTAAGGAATTTGCTGCATTATTTAAGGACTCTGCTGCATTATTTAATGACTTTGCTGCATTATTTAAGGACTCTGCTGCATTATTTAAGGACTTTGCTGCGGTATTTAATGACTCTGCAGCATTATTTAATGACTTTGCTGCATTATTTAAGGACTATGCTGCATTATTTAAGGACTTTGCTGCATTATTTAAGGACTCTGATACGGTACTTAAGAACTCTGCTGCATTATTTAAGTACTTTGTTGCATTATTTAAGGACTCTGCTGCATTATTTAAGGACTTTGTTGCATTATTTAAGGACTCTTCTGCATTATTTAAGGACTTTGTTGCATTATTTAAGGACTTTGCTGCATTATTTAATGACTTTGCTGCATTATTTAAGGACTCTGCTGCATTATTTAAAGACTTGGCTGGATTATTTAAGGACTCTGCTGCATTATTTAAGGAATTTGCTTCATTATTTAAGGACTCTGCTGCATTATTTAAGGACTTTGTTGCGTTATTTAAGGACTCTGCTGCATTATTTAAGGACTTTGTTGCATTATTTAAGGACTCTGCTGCATTATATAAGGACTTTGCTGCATTATTAAGGACTTTATTGCATTATTTAAGGACTGTTCTGCATTATTTAAGGACTTTGTTGCATTATTTAAGGACTCTGCTGCATTATTTAAGGAATTTGCTGCATTATTTAAGACTCTGCTGCATTATTTAATGACTTGCTGCATTATTTAAGGACTCTGCTACGGTACTTAAGGACTCTGCTGCATTATTTAAGTACTTTGTTGCATTATTTAAGACTCTGCTGCATTATTTAAGGACTTTGCTGCATTATTTAAGGACTGTTCTGCATTATTTAAGGACTTTGCTGCATTATTTAAGGACTTTCTTGCATTATTTAAGGACTCTGCTGCATTATTTAAGGACTTTGTTGCATTATTAAGGACTCTGCTGCATTATTTAAGGACTTTGTTGCATTATTTAAGGACTCTGCTGCATTATTTAAGGACCCTGCTACGGTATTTCAGTAATCTACTGCATTATTTAAGGACTTTGTTGCATTATTTAAGGACTCTGCTGCATTATTTAAGGACCCTGCTGCGGTATTTCAGTACTCTGCTGCATTATTTAAGGACTCTGCTGCTTTATTTATGGACTTTATTGTATTATTAAAGACTTTGCTGAATTATTTAAGGAATTTGCTGCATTATTTAAGGACTTGGCTGGATTATTTAAGGACTCTGCTGCATTATTTAAGGACTTTGCTGCATTATTTAGGGCTCTGCTGCATTATTTAAGGACTTTGTTGCATTATTTAAGGACTCTGCTGCATTATTTAATTACTTTGTTGCATTATTTAAGGACTCTGCTGCATTATTTAAGGACCCTGCTGCGGTATTTCAGTATACTCTGCTGAATTATTTAAGGACTTTGCTGCATTATTTATGGACTTTATTGCATTATTTAAGGACTCTGCTGCATTATTTAAGGAATTTGCTGCATTATTTAGGTACTCTGCTGCATTATTTAAGGACTTTGCTGCGGTATTTAAGGACTTTATTGCATTATTTAAGGACTGTTCTGCATTATTTAAGGACTTTGTTGCATTATTTAAGGACTCTGCTACGGTACTTAAGGACTCTGCTGCATTATTTAAGTACTTTGTTGCATTATTTAAGGACTCTGCTGCATTATTTAAGGACTTTGCTGCATTATTTAAGGACTCTGCTGCATTATTTAAGGGACTCTGCTGCATTATTTAAGGACTTTGTTGCATTATTTAAGGACTCTGCTGCATTATTTAAGTACTTTGTTGCATTATTTAAGGACTCTGCTGCATTATTTAAGGACTTTGCTGCATTATTTAAGGACTCTGCTGCATTATTTAAGGACTTTGCTGCATTATTTAAGGACTCTGCTGCATTATTTAAGGACTTTGCTGCATTATTTAAGGACTCTGCTGCATTATTTAAGGACTTTGTTGCATTATTTAAGGACTCTGCTGCATTATTTAAGGACCCTGCTGCGGTATTTCAGTACTCTGCTGCATTATTTAAGGACTTTGCTGCATTATTTA